>NC_045165.1:13708909-13838909 GCF_900700415.2 Clupea harengus
CGTGGTAGAGGCGCTGGGAGCGTTGGGAGTAGCAGTCGCGTGATGACACCCACACAGAGTAAGGGTCAGGGCTTAGGGACGAGGCCAGAGACATGGATCCACCTCTGAGGACATCGGGACTACAGGGGAGAGACATGAGCAGGACAACTAATCAATTACAGACATGACTGTCAGGAGCACATACTTAAGCCAGATCATCAATGGGCCAATCGGCTAATCACCATCAGTGTCAATGAGAACAGATATATTCATTGAGTCTTCAAAAAATAATACACCAATCCATCTACATATCAACTACACAATATGTGGTGTATGCTTTATATTTGTAATATTTATATTTGTTTGAGTAGCTCTATGCATGAATGGGTGTGTATGTGTGTGTGTGTGTGTGTGTGTGAATGTATATATGCATTTGTGTGCATTATGTACTGTATGTGCGTGTGTGTGTATGTGTGTGCATTATGTGTGTGTGCGCGCGCGTGCGTGTGTGTGTGTGTGTATGTATGTACGTATGTGTGTGTGTGTGTATGTACTAGGGATGGGCATAATTAATCGACGATCGATTAATTGATCATTAAGAATTTCCTCGATGAAATAATTTTTTCATCGATTAAAACTAATGCATGTTCTGTTGCGTAGTGTGCGTGTAATTTATTTATTTTAGGGCCGTCAAAGTTAACACGTTATTCTATGAGATTATTGTGGCCGAGATTAATGCAATAAAATATTTGAACGCAGTTAACGCAACTTTGTTTACTTCCGGTGCGCGTTGACCCATGGCACGAAACTGCCGCGTGTCTGCAAGTCAGTTAGATAGAAGAGACCGAGACGGTAGTTGAAGATAGAGAGAGCTGAGGGATTGTTGGGCGGAAAGTTTCTGTTTAAGAGGCAAAATGACAGAACAATCGACAAAACTAAAGTTGTATGTAGCATTTGTCAAGCTGAATGTAGCTATTACAGAAGCAGCTCGTCTTTAAGTTATCACCTTAATGCAAAGCACCCGACAGAAAGCAGTCCCAGGTTAGATGGTCGCCAACCCACACTCCACGACTTCTCTAGGAAATTAACTAGACCAGTCCGTGAAAAGGTTACCAACGCTGTCGCAGTTTAGGTTGCCGGTGACTGTCGGCCCATCAACATAGTTGAAGACGGTGGGCTGACTGAGGTGATTCGAATTGCTTCAGGGGACAATTCTTACGATTTACCGTCGAGGGGCACCATTGTGTCTCGCATATATTCCTTGTATGACGGCGAGAGAGCACGAAAAAAAATACAATTGAACAACAGTGTCTAAAATACACGCTGTCTGAAGTGATTACTCGTTAATTTATAAGATTTAGTCTTGAGAAGAAAACAAACTTTTAATCACGATGAATCTAGATGAATGAATTTCAAAATGTGAGATTAATTAGTTAGAGAGAAAAAAAAAGTTGTGTTTATGAGCACCGGCTTCTAGCTGTCGGCTCCGCTGCTTAAGAGTACAGCAGCGCATATTTTCAAGTGTAACCATTGAACGGATCCCGTTTAACTGCCACAAGAGTTGTCCATCTTGTAAGTTTAACTGCCACAAGAGTTGTTCATCTTGTAATAAAGATCTCAATGAGGAAACACGCTGTGTTTTTTTCTATTTTCACTGCATTTTAATATAGCCTATAAATAGTGAATTTTAATATAAAAATAATAATGATTAATCGAAAATCGATCGTTAATTCTCCCGACGATCGATTAAGACAATTTAATCGAATGCCCATCCCTAGTATGTACGTATGTGTGTGCATTATGTGTGTGTGTGTGTACCTGTGAGAGGAAAGCCGAAGAGCTGTACAGTTAAAACAGGTGCTTTCCGTGAGTTTCCCTGTGAGAGAGAGAGAGAGAGAGAGACTTAATCATTCAATTTAAACATGATGGAAAGATGACAGCTACAAATGGACACTTTAACTATACTTGGCAGTAGTCCCGTACTCTTATGTTGAAACCCACACACACGCATGCACACAGGCACGCACACACACATTCAATAACACTATGAGCACCTGTCTGCCTCCGAGAATGTGTTTGACGGAGTATGTGTTTATGGGATGGACAGAAAGATCATATTCTGGTCAGGACAGGGTCAGTATGTGTGTGTGTGTGTGTGTGTGTGTGTGTGTGTGTGTGTGTGTGGTTGGGTTTATCTGTCCCTGTCAAGGTGTCCTAATGAGACGCCCTCCATTTGAACATCAAAAATAACAAAAGTGCGTCACGACATACCTCCTGGAACACCCACCCACTCACTCACTCATCCACGTTCACTCACTCACTCACACACACAGAGTCACGTTTACTCACACACACCCACACTGTCACACTCACTCACACGCTCACACACTCACACACACCTATAGAACTCCTGATAAGCATCCCCCATGTAAGTCAATAAGGATATGAACATGGTTGTAAATATTCAACCTGACATGACAACTGATTTACCTTAATTTATATTACCCCTGCATTACACGATAGCTATGCCGCCTGCCTGACGACACACCAGTGTCACACCAACTAAATATATATCATTCTGACTGGCACCGATTCAAAAGGATATTACACGCCACCCCCTCTTGCATGACATAAGAGCCCCATAAATCCAGCGATAAACTATACCTATCTACAGAGTAGGTGTGTGTGTGTGTGTGTGTGTGTGTGTGTGTTGCATATACTGTATAGGAACAAGTACTACAGTCACCGCTCAAGCAGTACCTGTATAGAGGGATTAGGTAGATGACTACTCAGCATACGTGACTGGCACTGTGTGTGTTTGTGTGTGTGTGTGTGTGTGTGTGTGTGTGTTATGGATTACAGGGTAGGATTAAGAATGGGTCCTAATGAAAAGCAGCTGGGTATACGTGACTGATATTCCTTGTGGAGGTGTGGATGTATGTTTGAGAGGATGAAAGAGAGAGCCAGAGAAATGATAGGGACTGGTGTGGTGGAAAATTATGTCTGCAGAAAAATAAGATAACTGCCAGTATCCCTTTGATTTGAACAGCCTTTGCGAAAATGGTTGACATTACACAATATCCTAGACAATTGTCTGAATTGGTCTTATTTCTCGGAAAAAAAGCTGGAAGCACAGACCTGCAGGTTGTACCCAGTAAAATTCCTTAGGAAACCCACAACTCTCTTATTCCATTAGGCTAAGCAAAAGGCACCAAAATGAAATTAAAATTGAAATGAGTATTTAAACACCATAAGGGCATACTGCTTAATGTAAAAACAAATGGATATAGAGGAGAGGCAATACTGGGTCAGCTTTCCTTGACAGAGACAAAATAAGTTTTCTTAAAATAAAGTGGATAGTTTTTCCATAATGTCAGATTTCCATAGTGTCAGATTTCCACCCTGAGATCTTCCTGAGCATTTCCTGATATTCCTTAAAGCCCTCAATGCACTCAGGGAAATGTAGGCTCTACTGGTGATATCACAGCAGGTGATTGTGTCTTCATAATTTAATACTGCTTCACCAGCAGACAAGAGTCTGTTTCATCCAATCACAGGCATCCGACGCAGAGTGACGCAAAAGGGAGTCTGTGCCAAACACGTCGCCTTTGCTCGGGTCGAATGAGGACAGACTGTCTGTCTGTCTCTGTCTGTCTCTCTCTCTCTCACACACACACATACTGGCACAGGTTTTCCATTCGCTATACTGGAGGTTGCCATGGTGATATTAATTCAGCACACAAGCTGTGATTGTGAGAGAAAGCCCTATACACCAAGCCCGAGCATTAACCGAGGCAAAAAACAGCTCAAGGTTTCAATGATTACTATTTGTAACATCCAAACCTCATAAACCATAAAGGATTCACTTATGAGTGTACCAGAGAGATCTGACCACATTCCCCCACTTCTTAAGACATGAAGTCTAGCATTTGGATCACATCATCAGTGATGCATCTTGCACTGACGTAAAAAACATAGACAGGCAAGGGCTAATTACACACAGTCTAAATACAGAGGGGTAGCTAGGCTTGCTAAAAATGTGTACCAGTCAAAGAGAGGTTGCTTGCTAAGAAGTCAGCCACTGCACTGCCTATTCAGATTGTTGTAGATCAGCTGGTGCTGGTGCTGGTGCTGGATCTAGGGCATTTGGAATCTGTAGAAGTATAGACTCAGGGGCTGTGCCTGAGCCCCACTGAGTACAGGGACAACATTTTTGCCAAAGTATACAGTTACACTTTGGGAACTCAATCGGCAAAGCCTTCACCATCAGGCCTGCCAGTGGCACACTTGTATAAGCAGAACCCACAGACCCTCGAGGCAGTCCCTTTAGTTTTTCACGATTCCGTGATTCATGAAATCAACACAAAATCAGCCATTTGCCATTTGCCATTTACCACACAACAAACTGCAGAAAATAACCCTGGTTGTTAAATGACAACTTATTCATCAATTTGTGTGATGGATTGACAATCACTGTGAAGTTATCATAGCATTAAGACATTTGCTTGATGTTCACCACATAGCTGGATCTATAGCATACATTATGTTATTCTGTCTTGTTTTCAGTTGTGAAATTGTAAATAGTGTTAACCCCTTCGGCATCTATGAGCTGCACGCATAGCTAATCCTGTAGTCGTACATTCTCCACATACATCTTCACATGTTCTGCCTGAATACAGCAGCATTCTTTAAGGGATTTAGTGGCATCTAGCAGTGTGGCTGCACATCATAACCAACTGAATACCTCTCCCTTTCCAAATGTGTATGAGAAGGTATGGTGGCCATTAGTGTCAGGTGCTATAAAAATGCGAAAGGCCCTCTCTACTGCCAGTGTTTTGGTTTGTCCCTTTCTGAGCTACTGTAGAAACATGGCGACGCAACATGACTCCGCTGCCTTTGTGGATACGAAGGGCTCATTGTAAACTAACAAAAACTGTTTGTAGTCACAGGTTATTACACACTAATGGAAACATAATTATGACTACTCTCTTCCCTTTCAGTTAATAGATGACCATAAATCCTACATACTGCACCTTTAACTGCCCTCCACTACAGGGTTATTGTGAGGGCAAGAAGTGGTGGGGGTAAGATCAAACAAATTAGCCCTGACCTTTTTATTGTGGAAACCCCCATTCTACTGTATCTGGAAACACACTGTGTGTGCGCGCACACACACACACACACACACACACACACACACACACACACACACACACACACACACACACACACACACACACACACACACACACACACACACACACACACACAAGTCGTCAGTCTCCTGACCCATCTGTTATTGGGAGCACTAGCATGAACCCACCAGACCCTCTAATCCTATTCTGTACGCACTAGTTCTTCCAGTCTGACAAACAAGACCCAGACTCGTAAATCCCCAGCCCCCTCCCACCGTCTAAACCTACAGGATATTCTACAATAACAGAACACATGCCTCCCACCGTCTAAACCTATAGGATATACTACAGTACCACAGCACATGCCGTCTCTGCTGTGGATTCACCTGCCTAATCGGCTCTCCACCTTCCTCTGTCCTTTCTTTCTATCCCTTCCTTCTACGTCTGTCCTCGCTGTCTCTCGCTCACTTACTTTCCCTCCTTGACCTTTGATCCAGTGCCCCCTGGTCCATCGTCCATCTCACTAGGAAACAGGAAGTCCTGAGGAAAAGCTGTTACTTGCCCCCAAGGGAAATGCTGCTAACCCTAAGATCCGTGTGTGTGTGTGTGTGTGTGTGTGTGTGTGTGTGTGTGTGTGTGTGTGTGTGTGTGCGCGCGCATCTTAATGGGTTGCTGTATGTAGAGCTTGTTAGTTCCTGAATAAGTATTCAACTGGAAACAAGATTACAATAGTACGCCTGGGCTATTATAAGCTGATATATGCTTTGCTCAGTTTAAAACATTGTTTCATCAGTTTTCTGCCTCCTAGATAATTAAACAACATACACATTGTGTGCACCATTATCAGAAGTTGGCTGAGAGGGCAAGTGCATCTATGGTGCTAAATGCTAAATGCTAAATGCTAAATGCTAGGGCACAGTTGGAATGCTGCCCAATGGTGGCACTTGACCAGATAGGACGATGCTGGTTCCGGCTCATTACTGTTTGATATTTTACAAAGCCACTTATTACTCAATGCTTATATATGACTATACACCCTTTGATGAAATACTAAAGCGGTATTTGTATTTTTGAATATGCAAGACTTTTATCAGAATGTAAAGACATAGGTCTACTTGTTAGTTGTCCCACAGTGAAATGATCTTGCCATTAAGTGAGTGAGTGAGTGAGTGAGTGAGTGAGTGTGTGTGCGCGCATGCAGTGAGGCTGAACACTTTAATGGGCCGAAGAATACACTGCTGGCAAACCTTTGACCGCCTACTCAACACACTAATCTTAGGAATGAGCCATGAGCTAGCCTAAGCAGTGCTCTATCTTCGGGTGTAAGGGTTCCTTTATGGAATTATGCCTGACACATATTCCAAGAACAGGCCACCAACTCGGCATTGACATTCTGCAGTAACTTCAATTCCACATCCAGGCAATGAGAGCTGTTTCAGAATGACAAACATAAGCCTGTGCGGAGTTTGGGGAGTGGCTGCACACAGCCGACAGGAACTCTCATTCACACACAAACTCTGTGGTCCTCCTACTGCCTGCCTGCCTGCAGAGCTATGTTGCTATGGTAACAAAAAAAAACACCCAAGTGGAAAAACACAGCTCTTGAGTTGTTGTGACATCATCACAGACTAGTGGGAAAGCCTGCATCAGACTCATACTATCTAGTGCCTTTCCACCATGTCTCCTTAGAGGGATGATTCAGCCAGTATACCATTAGACAAACATTATCCAGCTTGAGAAATGCTGCAGCTTTCTATACCAGAAACAAGTTAGGCCTTGTGCTTTTCCAGAGAAGGGGTAGCTTATTGTTGGGCACACAGATCAAGAATGGAAACAGTCAGAGCTGAGCATGATTGGGTGGCTGTAGGCTTTCCTCATGGTAAACTAGGGCAAAGCGGGCAGACTTCAAGAGCTTTTCTCCCGAAGGAAATTGTGCCAGACGGATCAGTTGTGACAGGATGGACTCTGTTACACTTTCTGTGCCAGCCAAGTCTTACTGTAACCTTCAGGTCTTTATTCCAAAATGTCCACCCTGCTGGCATGTATAAAGACTCAGAAATCACCCTGCCTCATTGTTGAGGTCTTATCCTCATCTACAGATCAGTTCTATTTCTGTGTCCTGTGGTCTTTTCATCTATTTCCCATCCCATAAGTAAGACAACATGATACCATCCACATGTACAGTAACTTCTATGGCTTCTCTCTCTCTCTCTCCCTCTCCCTGTGTGTGTATGTGCGTGTGTGTGTGTGTGTGTGTGTTTTTTGCTCTTATCACGGCGAGCAGCCCCCTCTCTGAGCATGATAACACGCCACACAAACCGGGGCACACTGAGGCCTTTGAGCTCCAGTGAAGCAGAACCATAAAAATACTTGAGATGATTTCCCCACTCAGCCACGACACACACAGAGCCATGTCGGAGAAGACAGGAGGGAAGGAAAAGTTAACGTGGTGTCCCAACCTGCTGTACGTCACAGAAAGACACAGAGAAAAAAATCAGAGTCAAGGGCATTTCAACATAATGAATGCCCTGCCATGCTGGGGGAGGTTTGAGAGTTTGATGACTTCTGGTCTGGTTCAAATGTATACCTTTGTCAAATATTCTGCTGCACAACAATCTAGGCCTAATGAGTGCGACAGCTGGACAGACAACAAAACCAAACAAGACAACACTATGTTATCGACTTCAAGCTGTACAGATGAAGCCTAAAACAAGCCTAAGCTTCACGCCTCTATGTTGAAGATGTGCTTCAGGGCAGTATTCATGAAGTTTACTACACTGTCTTTTGTTGTTTGTCTTCAGGGCAGTATTCATGAAGTTTACTACACACACACACACACACAAACACACACACTTATGGAAGACTGGAAGCTCTCAGAAAACCTTTAAAAGGGTCTACACTGAACTCGTATCAGCACTCTCCTAGATAATTCAATAACAATTTCAGTGAATCTTTGATGGAGCAGGCAGCCGTCTTGACGTCTTTATTTTAGTCTCTCAAGTCGGGACGGCTTGCTCAGACTAGCTGTGACCCAGCTGTCCACCTCACTCTCATTGGCCACCTCCCAGCGGGCCTCCTCATTGGCTCTATTTCAGATGAGGAGCTTACTCTGATAGGCTGTACATCACCCGCATGGGGGCGAATGGTGAGCGTGGACAAACACCTATGCCAACTATGCTTTAAAATGGAACACTGCAATCTGTGCCACCGTGACAACAGACAACATGTTCTGGTTTGCCTACCAGAAACTTGTGTGGCTGTAATAGAATGAGCAATGACAACAACTGCAGCAAACACATATCTACGAGCACAACTCCCAATCTTAGTGTCAAATGGCAGATGGTTGACTTGGATCGCAACGTTTACAACACATAATACAGCTACATAGTTTGCAAGTGTGTGGACTGCCTTTATAAAGAAAGGTCCTTAGGCCATTTGAGAATGCACTGTGTTTAAGTCCATGGGCCTTCCCAGCAACTCTGTCTGTGTGCTGAGACAAGTTAATGTTTACCTGTACAGGTGTGGAGCCAGTCCATTAGTGTGACTGATTAATGTTGTAATGCTAGCCAGCCTGTTGTTAGCTGACACCTCAGTGGCATACAGAGCGATCTCAGCCCCAAATACTGTGACTATAACTAATCAGAGACCACTAACATTCATAGACCCTAACAAGCTTCACTCCATTATCAGCAGTGTATCTGTAAACCAAAACAAAGCACTACAGTATAATGTATCCTTTCACCATACACGATGAAGTAATCATCCATCTAGTATTTGTCTAATAATTGTATTTGTCTAATTAAATCACAATACCCATCAATTTAAACGAGACTTTAGCACGAGCAGTTTACTAGAAGCTGACGGTGTTGGGTGACGCTGCAGTTCTGTCTGAATCACAAACTGGGATGAGGCGACTGACCTAGAAATGGGCAGCCCCTTACCTGCATACTACAACAAAAACCACAACCACAGACTTAACTTCTAAATTACTTTCATCCTATGCATTTACTGGCAATTATTCTATACCAATTAACAAGAATTTCCCCACCTTTGTGTTAAAAACATGCAACACAAGCGTAATATCATTCAGTATGTTAGCCTGTCTGCCTTTATCCTGCGATGCACTGAGCCACACCGCCATTGCAGACTGCAGCGGCCTCGTTTCAGACAGTGGGGAACTGAGGTGTCCTCAAATAACCTCGCATCGGATCGGGTGACGGTGTTCAGCATTCTCCCTCATAGGCGATGCATGTCGTCTCAACAGAACACAGATATTCTCCCCTAACCTGCTCTATGGTCATCGTCAGAATTTAAATAATTCTGTCTATCTGTCTTGGTACCAGTTATATGCCATTATATACGTTGTCTGAGCTTGGCAAAGTCTTTAAGCAGCTCATATTTAGAAGCGGCAGCAACCGCAGTTTGTTTCGATAAATAGAGAAAACAGAAAGGATGTCATCAATGTTGTTGTAAAGAGTGCATTCCCTAAAATGCCGTGATACGACATTACATTTTCAGGTTTAGACAGTGTCAAGATTTTGGATCGGTTGTTACCTAGTTAGGTAACGTCAGCTAGTTATCTGACGTCGCATTACTTTAAACCAAAATACAAAACAACCAAACTAAAGCATTCAAGAACTAGTGATTTTGATGATGGTGGAAATATACAGCATAAGGAAGGACAATACATTGTTACAAATCGCTGAAGTCGTGTCGAGTCGTCTAATTACCAACATTTTGATTCGCAATCTTTCGATTTCAAAGCAGCTTACGCTAGGTAAGCTTCAAACCTACTTTGCTTCAAATGCAAACCTGGAACTCTGGCTGGAATTAATCAATATCTAACTAACGTTAACTTACATGTTGAGGGTCAAACATTTCTGCTATTATAGAAATGTCTTCTGTATGACACCAACAATGACCACACTAATTGCGATGCTTTCATCCATGTTACAACACCAGTCTTTCTGGAATGTACTTACAGTATTTAGGTAAAGGGCCTAACTTGTCAAATGTGACATAAAGGACTAACACGTGTTTACACGTTGTCAGGTATCTATTGCCTGTACCTTAGCACAATGCAAAGCCGCACGTCAGCGATTTATAACGTTACCTGGTTTAAACAAATGAAAAAAGGGATACTTAAAAGGACAAGGGCCTTTTTTTACATTTCTAAATGGATGAAAACAATAAATAGTCTATCAGACAATCGGGTTGTGAATCGCCATGCCCTTGATCTAAAGTAGCTAACAAACGTTAACATCATCGTCGTTAACGTTGGCTAAGTGAGTGGCTAACGTTAGCTAGGTCATGAACTTTCTGATACAGACCGCTTTACTGTCGTGGCAGCCGGTTAAATCCCTGACAAAGCCGGTACATAACAAGTCCACCCCGTAAACAATAGATACGTGGTCTACAAGTTAGGATATTACACTTTGTAAAGGTGTGATACATTCTGATAAGTTGACCTGTCTTGTGTTAGTTGATGGTCACTACGTTACCAGTCCTAACACAGTCAATTAATGTTAGCTAACGTTGGCTAGTAACGTTAGACCAATGTTCCGTTATCATCATTTACATCAAATACAGAAAAGTTCAAAAGTTATTATAACGAAAGATATGGTGGTAACAACTTTAAAAAGACCACTTCTTACCTTTTCTGAACTCGTTTTTTAACGACCTCGATGTTTTCATTAGTGGAGCCCGAGATCTCGAGAACAAAATTAAAGCCATTGTGATTCCGTTGCTCTGTCTGGAAAAAAACCCCTGTAATGATGGCTAGTTAGCGACTCTATCCGTAGAAAAAGTGGGATTCAGTGGTCTGACGCAACTACAGTCATAAACCGAAGTTCTTGCCCCATGTCCTTGTTCCCTCTCCACATTGGTTCAAGCAATAAAGCAACTTAATGAAAAGAACAGTAGTCATTTGCTTCCGTTTCACTGAATCTCCCACGACCGACAGAGGGTGTATTTGTTAAGTTTGGAGTTCCCCGTTGCTCCAGCACAACTCGACGGTGACAGGACAGTACCCTTCTTACTGTCTATAGACAGTACTGACAGAGAAACTAACAGGGGCTCCGCCCTATTATGAATGACTGGTATCACAGCCAATGAAATCAAAGTGTTGGGAACAGAATTTTCGCGTGCAGTACTGCGAACTGACTTTCAATTGGCTCAAAATCTTTATGATTGCCAATGTGAGATAAATGCGCGTTGCTAATATCATCACATTTGCATGAACTTACTTACATTGCTTGGTAGAAGAGGGCAGTGATTACAAAGTATAAAAAAGCTACAGCTTCCTTCCCTGTTGTACTTATAATGTTACTTAACAAATGAAAAAGACTTATAATGATGTTTGGGTAACTGGCAGATTTGACATTGAAAGGCGCTAATTTCAGGGTTGCCACATGTCGTGCGAAAACACAAAAATCTACTCCAGAACTTCATTACCACATGAAAATAATTTACCAATATAAGTAATATAAGTACCAGATAAGTTTGACCTTGATTATTGTCGTTGCTATTATTATCATTGTTATTATTATTGTGTATGTTTGCTGTTCTATCTGGATTTTTTGGTTGGACTAATAAGATTAAATGAATATAACATCAGAGCATATGGAAGAGATTCATAGGTCAGGAAAGTGATCAACAATTTTGATAACAGTTTAATAAAAACATAAATGAGCATATTTAAGCTATACGGAAGATGCTTGTATCCTCTAGCCATACATTACACGTATTCGTCTACATGAATGCGTAAAAACGTTAATCAAATCACTTAACAATGTCAATATCATTAATTCATGAATTTATCAGATCAAAAGATTAGATTGAATGTACGACCGGAGAATTTCTAGACAGAACGACGGGCTCTGGTTATGTGGAGTTTATTTATGTAGCTGGCAACCCTAACCGCAACCATCCCTTTTTCATGACGTCATTCCACTAGACGCCCCGTCCATCTTCGCTCATTTCTCGAAACACAGAATCCCATCCACTGGATTAAGTCTGGAGAAAGAGAAATCATATCGCTGAAGGTGTAATATTAATGAGAGTATGTCTGTGCAGCTAAATTCAAGATAATTGCAACGATGTGTTTTGGAGACACTGTGGAGGGCAAGGTTGAATTTTGAAAAGGCCGGTTAAACTCTGCGCCTGGACCGACCAATCGGAAGTGAGTATTTTTCGCGCTGATTGGGAAGAGAGTTTCCCGCAAGCATTGATTCGAGTTGAATGGAAGTCGGCGTCTCCAAGATGCGGCAGACAGGTTATATTCCATTAACTTGTAGACCAGATGATTCATACATTTAATCAACAATAAATATTTTATCTCTGTAACCTTTGTATGGTTAAAAGCGTAAGGGGGAATGAATTCGAGTGTTATGGCATCGTGTCTGTAGCTAGCTTGCTAGCATGTCATGCCATAAACCGCTCTATCAGCACTGCAGAAGCTAGCTAGCTTGCCAAATGTAGCTATTTAATTAACGTTAGCTGCTCAGAATGTGATAACGTTACAGATATTGAATGCAGATATCATGTTATCTGTAGTCATTTTGAAACGTAAGTGTAATTCATCAGAATCGATTGTTTTACAGTAATCACTTCTCGGGCATGTTGTCTTCTGGTATATGACTAAACTGGTTAACGTTAGCTCGCTAACATTTCCATTAGATGTAAGATGTTTTCTGTAAGTTGGCCAGCCTAGTATCGTTATTTGGTCAGTCATCATTAACGTTAGTAGTGATGGTGAAGATGTGCAGAATATGAAAATTGAACTGGGTGATTGGTAACCAAGTCTATCAAGCATATAAATAGTTTGATGTTTTAAATTGATTGTTGGTTCTAGTATTCGTGGTAACATAACGTACAGTAGCCAAGTTTGAATATGTGTTGTGTTTCTGCTAATCACTGGTATGCATCGGTTTAAATCAATGTGGTTAATGTCACATTTCACTTCGGTAGTGTTGCAGATTTCATGAACGAGATACAGTGTAACTGGCTGCCTGCCTGCCGTTAAGTTAGCCGTGTGCCTTGATCTCTCAGCGATTTTGTGTTTGGAGAAACGTCAACTTAGCGAGCTACCGTTAAAGCTTTAGTGTGACTGATATTATTTGAGATGGTTGAGGTTTTTTTTTTAGTCATTAAGCTACCGTGGGTGAAGTGAAAGCCAGGCAACCTTTCCATGACTTAGGACGATCATTGTGGAAATCGACGATTATGTTTTGCCACTCCATACCTATTATCCTTAATGACTGCAATGCATATGCTAAATAAGCGCTGCATTGGCAGGGTAGCTTTGCATTGCAAAGATTTGAAAGTTAGCTTGCAAGCCAGCTATGGATACGCACAACGCAGTCATACCTCCTTGGTCAACAATTGAGCGGCCATGCAACACTACAGCCATTTAGAACTAGAGTTATTGTAGGATGGAAACCCAACTTTATAAACGGTTTCAATTTGGTACTAGAATACTCATACTTTAACTGTGCACAGACCGTCAAAACACCCAGCGAAGTTTGCAAGCCTCATTATCGTTCAGTATCTAACGGCTGCTAGCTAGCTAAGTTGCACTTTAGAACGAAGGTAAGTTTAGTAGCCGATATGTAAAATGGGAAGGTGAAAAATAAGTTTTTAGAAACGTGGTAGTTCTATAAAAAAATAAACAATTGTAATCACGAATACACATATTAGCTATATATCTCAAATGTACACCAATCGCTGTATTATTTTTTTCATTTGTGATTTATGCGCTCTCTAACCGAAAATCGCCCAGGACAGCAGCACCGGGCTGGGACCAGCTGGCCACCCACTCACAATAGGAGCGAATGGGTAGCCATCTTTTCGAGGGAGTCATCGCTTTGTTGATTCCTGTATGTCTACAGTGTCTTAAGAATCCCTGGAGAAACTATTGACCTCTCAATTGTCACCCAGCTTGCCACGAATTGTTTAACATTAAGTCAACGGGGGCGGTTTGACGTTTACGACTATGAAGTAATGGCAGCAAAACTCAGTGTGTTTTAACTCGTAATCTTGCTTGCTCAATAAATTCGGTAGTCGCTGCAGGTGCAACTGGCAACTAGTCCCATTTAAATTAGACCCCTTCAGATGTGTTTCCGGACGAATTTGGTTGTTTCAAATGTGTACCATTGCCCTGAATAATATATATATATTTATTATTATTTATTATTATTTTTATAAATATATATTTTCTTTTATGATGTCCTCATACGAGTTATTTTAAATGTGCGGAGTGTTGGTATGTGTGACGTCATTATATTACTTGGTGTTTAATCAGTTAGAATAAGCTTGCAAAAAAAAAAGTTAGAATAAGCTTGATTTACAAATGCCCCTACAATTGCCTAAACATAGAAATCAACAGTCTTATTTTTATGCCACCTCCTGGGGCCTAAGGTAATTTGTGCATGCAGAAGCTTGAAATAGACATAATTCACTGGAACAGCTCAAAAGTATCTTTCTAGAGCTACTAGACAAATTCCAACAACAGTGTTTTCTCCCCTCTCTCTCTGTCTTCATGTAATGATGTACATGTAAAGTTCATAACTCATTAATTTCTCACCCTACCACCTTCCCCTGTGTTTGTGTATGTTTCAGGTTAGAGAAGGAAACGTGCGCGTGAATGGGATGGACAGTAAGGGAGGCTCTCTTCCCCTAATGCCTGAGCCCCGAAGCCCCATCAGCATGAAGCAGCCATCTGATTCGCTGGCTGGTGGACGCAAGGGGAGGGGTGAGGTGGGCACAGACGCCACCCTCATCATGGACAAGGGCTCCACCCAGCTGGCTGCCACGCCCCAAGATGGTGTCCTGCCCAAGATGCAGAATGGCCTCGGCCACAGCCTAGAGAAACTGAAGGACCTCACATCGCGTGTGCTCAACAACGGAGAGCAGCCCAAGCATGGCACACCCACTGCTGCCGCCGCCACGGAATCCCCCGTCAAAGGTGCCGAGCCCGCCCCTCAGAACTCCGCCCCTACCCAGGATATCAAGCTGAAGTTTCCCAAACGGGCACCGGCGGCTGCCAACGGCAACAAGCCCGTGCCCAATAGTAGGTGTGACTCCACCTGCTTCACCGAAGACGGGGAGCATCCCGAGCCCACCGTTACGATGCCAGAGATGATTCTGGGAACCCCAAGTACTAGGAGGAAGAGGAAGGGCCGTCCAGTGAAAAAGAGGCCGCCTCCGAGCGCTCAGAAACCCCTCCCAGTCCGAGTGTCACTCGACAAGGGCGTTTCACAGTCAGCCGACCCAGCTACAACCTCAACCAATCATGTCACAGAATCTAAAACCCTCACCACTAAGTCGATCACTACCTTTGCCTCCATTGACCAATCATGCAACGCTGTGAACTGTATCCCGGTAAAGTTATGGCCTTCTTAATTTCTCATATTTCTGGTTGTCTGATTAAGTCGCATGCTATATAACACATTCTAGAGCCATGTTTATGAATTCAAATAATTTCAAAGGTTATGTTTTGAGGACATTCTTCACACTGTTTGTGCTGTATCTGACTGCCTTGAGCTAGCTAATTCAATTTCTTCACACACACACAGAGGGTAGAGTCTTTCAAAGCTTAAGGTCATAAGAGTGTTGTGTATCCTGCTGATATTGCAGTCTGTCATGATTAACTGCCTGAATGCAGCATTCTTTTAAAAGCGTCTGCTAAATGACTAAATCTATCCATCTAATATTTTTTTGTGTAATTTATCTGCTATTCTTCCCCAAGGGAATGTATTATGAGCGAACACCATTGATGCATCCCCAACACTTAGATCGTTACACCACTCTATTAAGCCAGTGTCCCTATTGAATTTATTCTGTGTGTCTGGTTCTATCAGATGGATAAACCCGTGAGCATGATTGACGTTGATTGACAGTTGCGATCAGGGTGTCTAACCTCCCCTACTTGCCTATCTCTTCTTTCCTCCATCTGTCCCTCTCGCTTGAAGAGAGTTGAGAGAGAGCGGTATTTGAGCAGCCCAGATGGAACGATCCACGAGCAATTTTCTGTGGGGGATGTGGTGTGGACCAAAATGTTGGGGTACCCCTGGTGGCCCTGCATGGTTACCACGGATCCCCAGTTCAACCAACACGTCAAGCAGAATGGTATGTAAGCAGTCAAGCGGCCTCTCTTAGTTACTTTTACTGGAAATAAACCTAAACACAATTTCTGCAGTCATAAGACAAGCTGTTTTAACACTTTGTCATCACACAGATTCTGTTGGTGTGTAAAGCAAGATATGCGCTTGAGTTAGTGTTGTCATAACTTGCAAATGTCATTCAACAGCATAATCATTTTTCTCTCTCTCTCTCTCTCTCTCTCTCTCTCTCTCCTTTTGTGTGTGTGTGTCTACAGCCTTGAACAGTTTCCTGTACCACGTGCAGTACTTCAGTGAGGCTTCAGAGAGAGGCTATGTTTTTGAGAAATGCATGGTGCCGTTCCGTGATGGCCAACAGTACCAGGAGCTCACCCTTGAGCAGCCTCCTCAGCCTGACCGTAAGAAGGTACCAGCCATCAGCAACTCAGTCTTCACCACACCCTCAGTTTAACAAGAGGTTGTAAACGTATACATTAGGAGTCTGTCTATAAGGTAGCGTTTAGCAGGGGCATCAATGTAGCTTGTTACGCATCAGCCCTTCATTCTTCTCCGTACCACAAGTACATATCACACAGTGCCAAAGACTGCCTTAAGGGGCCAAAATAATATAATTTTCAACTAATTCATTGTAAATAACTAAGTAATTAAAGCTGGATATAGATTTGTTGATGTATTTTTATGCCAGTGAGTCATTAATGAACCAGGAAATGATTTCACATGTGTGTTCCCGAGCAGCTAGCCCCATCTGCTGTGCCCCGGAGGCTCCGGCCACAGTGGCTTCTGGGAATCTCCCAGGCCACTGAGGCCATGGGCATGGGCCTGGAGGACCGCATCGCCAAGTTCACCCTGAGCTTCGTGCACGGCGCTCCACCGGGTCCACGCAGCCCCTTTCCCTATACCCAAGTCCAGCAGGCACCAGAGCCAGCCCAGGACTGCCACCACCTCCCCTGCCAGTCAGAGCCAGACCAGGGCGCGCCCTCTGAGAGCAGGGTCCTGATGACCCCAGTGAAAGTTGAAGAGGAGGCCCCCAGTCACGTCACCTGCCGAAGGCCAGCACGAATCGGCTACGTGTTGCCCCTGTGCACCAGCACCCCCACTGAGCGAGCACACACTCAGCAGCAGCAGCAGCAGCAGCTTGAGGCACACACACCACCCTCCTTGGCACTCGCATACAGCAACATGCCCAGCGCCCACTCCAAAGACAGCAACACTTCAGTGCCCAAGAAAGCCCCCGGCAGGAAGGCCCCAAGGGTTACAAAGGTTACCAAGGAGACCAAGGTCACGAAGGGGGCAAAGGTCAGCACAGAGGGCACTGAAGGTCAGGTGACCAGCTCACCTGTGAGGAGGAGGAGAAGAAAGGTGCTAAGCCTCCCTGAAGTGGCCACACACACACCGGCTCAGGTGAGGACACACACACACACACACACACACACACACACACACACACACACACATTTTTGTTCCCACATATTGTAGATAGAATTGAAGACCTACAGAGCATCAATTGTGTCTGTCTCTGTGAATGTGAGTAGGAGACCACCACTGCTGCTTCCAACCTCGAACCTCTGAAAACTGAACCGCCAAAACCTCCACAGAGACGCAAGAGAGTCAAAGCCACTGCGACCACAGACCTGAAAGTACTGGAACAGCCTGCTGCTCAGGTGAAAACACACACACACACACACACACACCAGTGTTAATTTCGTTGACGAAAACTATGACGAAAAATATTCGTTAACGACCTTTTTCCCGTGACTAAGACGAGACTAAGACGTGAAGAAAACGGATCTTTATAAATAAAAACTATGACTAAATCTGTTTTAACTTTCGTTGACGAGACGAAAATGTTGGTGGTTGACTAAGTCACAATTGGTTTTTTTTCTAAACTTGTATGCACATCATTGGTTGAATGTTGCCCGGTCCTGTATCTATCCCTCCTCCACTCCCTGAGATGGCCAGACATGCAAGTGACGCCCTATGGCTTAACGATATGATGGCTGAAGTTCAAGCACTCGGTACTGGAAGACAAATAAGAATAGATATCCGGACAGTCTTAAATTATAACTTGACAGAAAATAAAACACAATGCACCGCAATAACCGGAGAGAAACCGTGTGGCTTCAAAATAGATGGGAAGAACACAACAAGAGGCACCTGAAAGCGCACAAGACAACCCTGCCATTTATGCCAAGGTAAATTAGCTAGTAACTGTCAATGATAATTAGCTAATGTTAACTAGTTATTCGAATATATAAGCCAACGTTAAGTTAACTTCAAAAGGGCAGTCGAGTGTATAGGTTGTGTCAGCTTGGATAACTAGCTAGTCATTTTCGATTGAAACCTCCCGTTTGGCTTGGCAAATGAGTTCCAAAACGTTTAGCTAGCTAACGTTGGCTAACTATGAGGTAGCATAGCTAAGTTATACTAGCTATCGATAACTAGCTAGTAAACACATTGCAGAATGGACTATAGGACAGGCCACGCATGACATTAATCAAGAAAAAATAAATGAATATGTGATTGGTTTACATATCCTTGTCTATTTATGCAATTGTTATTAGCACTACTTTCAACTCTCAAACTATCCGTCTAGCTAAATACTGTATGTTGGTTATCAGATTGCACAGCAATTCATATGGAGGATATGTGGTTGATTTAACTAAGGCCAGGTAGGCATAGTAGTTGTATTGTGTTATCAGATCATTTGAATCTTCAAAATCTAGACTTGATATTCTCTTATATTTTAATGATAATACTGTTAATTAAGTATTGCCTTAAAATTATTATTTACATTGAATTCATTGGAATTCAGCTGTAGGCATAGGAGATCTGTATCTTAGAGACTAATTGCATCCACAGTTTACGTACTGCAAGCTTGACTATTATGCAGTTGTAGACACAACACAAGGGGTCCCCGGGCCTGAGAAGGGATGGAAAGGAGTTTAATGTGACTATAAGATGGACTTAATTTTGAGTTTAATGTGACTAAAACTAGACTAAAATGTAATGAGACTTCGTTGACTAAAACTAGACTAAAATGTTCTGAGTTTTCGTCGACGAAAACTAGACTAAAACTAAGCAGGATAAAAATGACTAAAAGTGACTAAAACTAATATGCATTTTCGTCTAAAGACTAAGACTAAGACTAAATCTAAAATAGCTGCCAAAATTAACACTGACACACACACACACACACACCTGAACATGTGATCACACACACCTATGCTCATTATAGCTGCACAGTTTAGAAAGACGAAATGCAGCCCACGGCCCTGTACAGTTATATCAGGGTTCTCACAGTCATGGAAAAGTCTTGGAATTTTCATTTTCCAAGCCTGATTTTTGGAAAAGTCATGAAATGTGATTTTGTCAACAGCAGCACACCTGAAATCTCACATGATTTATTTGTTCAAGACAAAACGTACCATTGTAGTTTAATGCTACAGGCTTATTCTACGAAGGAAAAAACTAACGCCAGTCAGAAGGCAGTCAGTGAGAACAGAGAGATGTCATTGTTGAGTCTAAATGGTTCTCATGTTTCGATGTCTAAATTTGACCAGACACAATTCGCAGTTCAAAGGCATGTGCTGCAGTCCTGAAATAAACACTTGAACAGCTTAGTTTGGGTTGATGAAAAAACTATGGACTTTTTAGTATCACGTTCATGTCACAGCCCAACATGTGTAATTAGTGTAGGCTTACATCATTGTACAGAACTGCATGGTAGTCTACTCGGTACACAAATTAACTAAAGATTATTTTAAAGAACATAAGACAAAACATCGGTTAATATATTAATATAATGTATATAAACTTCATATGCATTAATGATGATGCAATTACTATTACTACTAGTAAAGTAAAAAATATTCTCTTAAATAAAGGGTCCAGCATCAAGGGCAGAACTGCTCAGGTGCTAAAATAAATCCTAGGGGAAACTCTGTCGTATGTGGGTCTACTGAAATTAATGAATTATTGCACTCTTCCATGGATACATTTAGTTGTGAGAATTTCTGCTGCGTGACAAAGTTCCCACTTAAATTTGACACAGCCTAACTAGCCCTTTTAGAAAAAGAATGGTAATGATGGTTGTTTAATTCTTGAATAAAAATGAGGCCCAACCTGTGGAGTAATGGATGCAATGTTGTGTATGTAGGTTGTGTCCTTGAAGTCATGGAAAAGTTTTGAAACGCTGTGAATGAAAATGGGTGGGATGCCTCTTTTAAGCAAGTCTTTGTTTTGTAATTTCAATTGCTTAAAGAGATGTGTGTGTCTGTCTGTCCTTGTCTGTGTGTGCACATTTGCACGTGAAGGAGCCCCTCCCTGCAGACCTCATCAGCCCCACTCCGGTGAGGAAGAGGCAAACCAAACCCAAGCCCAAACCGCCGCCCAAAGCCAGCACCCCCAAGAAGAGAGGGAGGCCCATCTTCTCTGCAGTTAAACCTTTCCCCCAGGATCCCGATAGCCAAGAGGCGACAGGTAGGACACACTTATGCACATACAAGATCAAGCCAAAACTGCCACTTCTCTGAATCTAGATCTTAACTAGAAAGCATTATGGCAAAGTTACAAAGGTCTGTGGAAGGGTTGTAAGCATTCAACTGTTGTGAGTATGTAGAATCACTTTGTCGTTTTAATTTTAGGATTTGGTGACTAAGCATTGCGACCTCTTATTTAATAGCGGATGCAGCCCAAAAGGTCCCCAAGACTTCAAGGACGAAGAGCCAACCAGCTCCGAGCAAAGCGAAGACGGACCCCAAAGGTAGGACCACCTGTTTAATTTATTAAAAGGAAACTACACTTTATCCTTTCCATGAAATTCTGAACAGATGGGAGAGTGCAGTAGCATAGCTGAATAAACTGCAGATACAACAGTTTTGGCATACTTTTATTGGTGTTTGATATAACTCTGTTCTTGAGGATCTGTAGAATAAAACCCCCTTATCCCTTCCTCCTCAGGAAAGAAGAACTTGAAGCGAGAGCCGGAGGAGAAATGCGGGGGAGGTGAAGAACAGACCAAAAAGCGGATCAAGCTGGACGTTTTCACACCCAAAGTGAAGACTCCAAAGGTGAGGCATGGATGGAGACATTGAGGTGATGACAAGAAAAGAAAGAGCACACAGCATTCCTGTAGAAGTTTGGTTTAGTTTTATTCACCGTCAGATGGCTTATTTAATCCTTTAGCTAAACTTTGATAGATCCCTCAGTGTCATCTGTTCAGCGCCAGTCGTCTAGCAGGTCAAGTTTCCTGTGGTCCAGAGGGTGCTAATTTGTCTCGCACACTCACCCTCTTTGTCTATTTGTCAATCTCTTGATATCCATCCATCCATCCGTCCACAGGGTAAGTCGGCAGAACCCGCCACCACTGTGAGCAGGAGGAAGAAACAGACCACTGACACGGAGCTGAAGGCAGAGAGCAGTGGAACAGAGGTGAAGAAGAGGCGGCGCAAGGGAGCAGAGGAGAACACCGCCATCCCAACGAAAGGGAAGAAAAGATCATCAGGGATGCTCCAAGCTCAGGTCATAGGTAAGAACATGGCCCACACTCCAGAACTTTCTTGAACATTCTATAGAACCTTCTGTGTTGTCCCTCCGGAGAGTGCGTGACTTTCCATCTACCACCTGATTAAACTCATCAGAGGCCTTGGTGGTCTATTTGGGCATTTTAAGCCAACCAAGACCAGGGAGATATCTACAGTGTTATAGAGCAGTGGTTCTCAACCTTTTTTCAGTGATGTACCCCCTGTGAAATATTTTTTCAGCCAAGTACCCCCTAACCAGCGCAAAGCATTTTTGATTGAAAAAAATATGTAATACACAGCGCTATGCCATCATTGTCTGATTTATTAAACTGTCAACACTGAAGATTGAACATTGAACATTGTTGCATTGAACTGAGTGCTTTTGCAATTACATTTTAGTGAGAAACTTGTGCTTGTGCTTTACTGAGAATCTTTGTCAGGCTTGGTGGCAGGGAGGCAACTGCTGTGATCAAGCTCTTCTCCAGGCACAGTCTGTTTCTCTGCTTTGTTTTGATCACACTCATTGCAGAGAAGGAGGCCTCATAAATGTGGAGGCAAAGGGTAGTAGCTGCTCCAAAGCTTTCTCTCCCAGGTCAGGGTGCTCCTGCTTCACACACCCCCAAAACTGTGTGAGTGTGGATGTGGCAAACTTCATCTGGAGGCCATGGTCAGATGACACTTGCAAGAGTGTTTCCTGATTAGTGACAGGTAGCTTGCTTCCGTATGCTTCGGACAAGAGAAATGGGTTTCTCACCCAATCCAGCTGTGTAAATTTCTCCTCCATGTCAGGAAAGTAGGAAATTGAAAACGAAATTTTTTAATTTAGTTGGTCAAATGTCCCACGACGACCAACTTGACTGGAGCTCTGTCCACATCCTCACAAGAGAGAAAATCATCCACCTGAGGAAAGCAGGTGAAATCCCCCTGTGCAGAGGCTCTTCTCCACAGCTCTGCTTTCTTCAGGAAGCCACCCACCTTGTCATACAGGTTTAAAATGCTGGTGTCCTTTCCCTGCAGAGACGTATTCAGTTCGTTCTTTTTGCACATCTTTGCAAGCCTGTCCTGGAACAAGGTGGCATGGGGAGATCTGTGCTCAGTCAGAAAGGTATAGGCTACTTCAGATCGTAATTCCAACAGCCGGTTGAGTATTCTCCCTCGAGAGAGAGCCAACGCACTTCTGTGTGCAGCAGCAGTTGTGTGTGTTCAGCTCCCATGTTTTCGCAAAAAAAATTCCCGCTTATTATACAGTTACTTAACAAAAAGATAGAAGACATTCCTCCAGAATACCTCTATTTAATGATTTTGTTGCCGTTTCGTGATTTCCGCTTCAGGCTAATACAACTTTAAAGGTTCAAGTGTTGCGTAGCAACCCATTACTTGCTGACTTCAAGTTACAATGACTTTCCGTTGCGTTAAATGAGCGGACTACTTGCGGAATGATATTGTAACAAATCTCGTAAGTGTGGAATATTTGTTATGGCTTTTTATTACACACACAACACAAGGTCAAAATGGCACGGGCTTTATGCCCTGGTACACGTTATCACGAACAGACTGTGCTACCGTCACACACCTGTTCGCGTATGAATGAATGTGGTGTATGGTGTATGAATTGTGCTATATAAATAAAATTGCCTTGCCTTGCCTGTATAAACTCCGTCCCAACACAGAACAACGACATGCAATTGAAACAGTAAGGAACATTGTTAATGAACATCGTTGGGCGCATCACATCACATCACATAAAGAAAAGTATGTGCCCGCCGCACGGCATTATGGGGCGACTATGCCGGCACGTAACAATATGAAAGAAGTGAATTACAAGCCCAAAACCCGTTGCCAATGACAGCCGTCATTCACTTTTCGCAGCGGTGAAAATCAAGACATTACAGACCTGCAAACGTTGGGATGGCCCATTCAAATCAACGGAACTGTTTTTAAACATTCTGAAGAGCCGTATATTAACTATTTTTAAAGGATTTTTTAATGGATGCTAATTTAAAATATATATATTTTTTAAATCTCGCGTACCCCCTGGACTGCCTTCACGTACCCCAAGGGGTACGCGTACCCCCGGTTGAGAACCACTGTTATAGAGGATTATGTAAAACCCTGGTAGCAGTATCTTTTCAAGCATCAAAAATAAACAAAAATGTCAGTTTAGGACTGTGAGGGAAATGTTGTTTTGACCTTCCGCTTGTGTTCCAGAGGAGGAAGCTCCAGGCACGCTTAAGGCCCCCAGGAAGAGAAAAGCACCCAGCAGCCAATCAGCTGCTGCCACTCCCAAAAAGAGGAACCTCAAGCCCCACCCTGAACCTGAGGTGAGCCAATCACTAACAGAGCTGAGTTCCATCCGAGTCCCCTGTATTGTTGTACTTTTTTGGCTTTATGTCCCACGAATGTAACCAACGGATATAAATGCGTGTAAAATGTCATGTAGAAGCAGAAATATGAATTTGTGTGTGTGTGTGTTTAGGCCTCTATGTGTGAGGAGAGGCCTGAGTCTCCAAGTGACAGCACAGATGAGACCCAAGCTGCCAAGAAAAGCACTAAGAAGGAGAGTGTGTGTCAGGTGAGACCCGTGTGTGTGGGCGACATACTGCTGTGAATGAGGAAGGTTATTTAGCACACATCGCCTGTGTGTGTCTTATGAGCTGCATCTGAGACGGATATTTTTTGTTTTGTTTGTATGTAGGTGTGTGAGCACACTGGTGAGGAGCTGCTGGTGTGTGAGGGGGTGTGTTGTAGCTCGTTCCATGCGGAGTGTCTGGGACGGCTACACACAGCAGATGAGAAAGTGCTGTGTGTTCCGTGCAGCTCAGGTAAGTCATATATACACACACACACATACATACACACACACACACACACACTAATCTTATTTTAGCTTGTAGATTTTACAGTAGTTTGACTGAAGATTGAAATTAATCCAGTGCATCAATTCTTTAATCTTTGTCTGCCTTTCTCTCTCTCTTTCTTAGGCACACAAGTGTGTTTCTGCTGTAAGCAGTCAGAAGGGGAGGTCCGGCGCTGCAGCGTTCTCCACTGCGGTCGGTTTTACCACGAGGAGTGTCTCCGGCCCAGCCCGCTCACTGTGTTCGAGAACCGAGGGTTCCGTTGCCCACTACACACGTGCCTTTCCTGCCACTACAGCGGCAAGGCCAAAGCCATAGCCACTAAAGGTGACACACTCGCACCAGAGATGGGAATTAATTTCTTCTCAAATCTACCAGCCACGAATATTTTTCACCAGTCACCATTTTGTATCTGCACTTTAGTGTGTAACTAACTTTTCTATACAAAATAAATTCTTAATATTCTATAATAAATAAATAATATAAAAACGTTATTCTCATTTCTATGAATTTTTTGGGGGAATTTAATATTTATTTACTTACTGTCATTCATTTATTTTTATTTTTTTCCCCTCACACCACACACACTTTAAATGCACAGAAACAGAACTTTAACAATCTTTTAACATCAAAATGTCCCATCCCTGATACACACACACACACACACACACACACACACACACACACATACATGTAGTTCTGTTAAGTCAGTCACATTTAGTGCTTCTGTATCTTTACTTTTCTAGTGACTAGTTTTCTAAAAGTTCTGTTTTTCCCTTGTTCCTTCAGGAAAGATGATGCGTTGTCTGCGCTGCCCCGTGTCCTATCACACGGGAGACCAGTGCGTTGCTGCGGGCAGCGAGATGCTGACTCCCACTGCAATGATCTGCAGCGCTCATTTCACACCCAAGAAGGGCCGCAGCCATCACAGCCACGTTAACGTCAGCTGGTGCTTCGTCTGCTCCAAAGGTCAGCAACCTTTCTTCTTCATCTGTCTCCCGGCAACCCTAAAAGCTAGACCTTATTGCCCATTGCCATCATGGACTTAGATTGAACAATCTAGCACATCATTTCATTCGAAGAGACGGGGAAAGTATTTTGTCTTGTGTATATATGCCAGTATGTTTGCCGCCTGGGAATAGAAGCCTAAAATCAACCTGCTGGCCAACTGTCATAGGCATTATTTACACTGGGGTAGTGTAGTCATGTATTGGATGATTCGGGTTGAAACGGGGAACTAATCTCTGGTGAGTAATTGAATGTTAGGTGAAAAGAGTTGTAGATCAGTATATTTATTCAGTAACAATTACCATCGGGTTCACTCACAGCACAAGGATGAAAGTGAAGCATTTTCACAAACATCGCACAAGGGTTTATATACTTAAGATTTATCCAACTCTGACGCCATAAATGTGTCTAATGTCAGCAAGAAAAGCCACGCTCGACCAAAAGTCAGACTTGTGTCATCCCAACTGCGCTTTCTGTAATGCAAGGATGTCAGTTTTACACAGGGTTGAACAAGCACAGTTCGGCCCTTCTTATCACCTCTGACCTCATTCAAACATAGACAAAAGGTTCCTTCTCTTATAATAATCTAAGTTGCACACACACAGAAAAAACAGAAAAGCCATATTCCTGTTTACATAAGCACATGATTCATACAAGGTAATTATTAAAACAAGGCACTTGATTAATACATTAAGTCATTAACAGTGTTTGGAAATTAATTCTATCAGTAATCACAAACAGGAAAGCATTCTTTTAATTACTAATGATTTTAATAGGTATTCTGTAAATTGATACAGGACTTTCCTGTACTCACCGTAGTCTTAGAATGATGGCTGTTTTGAACTTTTATTGAAGATCAGAGCACTTCCTCAGCACATAGTCCGAGGTAATGGATGTTTTGGTCAGCCACAGGAGACTTGCATCTACAGGTTCAGATTTGCGAACGCATGTCCACACGCAGACCAACAAGCACATTGATTGATTGATTGATTGATTGATTGACTCAGTGATTAAGCCCATGAGCTGCTGTGTAACTCGCAGCCTTACACCTGTTACCACCACCTTTGAGCTGTCAGCCCTGCACATAAACCAGAAGAGGCAGTAGAACCACATGCTCTGACTCGGTCAACTCCAGAGCAGGAATGTCACTCCTGATGTCTGTCACACCAGCCCTGTTTTACACATTTCGGTCCTCCTCTCTGTTTGTGTCTGTGTCCTTATTTGTGTGTGTGTGTGTGTGTGTGTGTGTGTGTGGGGGGGGGGGTATAGGCGGCAGTCTGCTTTGCTGCGAGTCGTGCCCGGCAGCATTCCACCCCGACTGCCTCAACATTGCCATGCCCGACGGCAGCTGGTTCTGCAACGACTGCCGCAACGGCAAGCGGCCCAAATACCACGACATCATCTGGGTTAAGCTGGGCATCTACAGGTGAGAAGTGACCCCCTCATCTTTGTCCCACACAGCGGTGTTAATCCCCAAGCTGTGTGTGAGGTGTGGGGATACGTGCATCGTCAAGCTCCCTAGAAGATTTTAATCCGTTCAGGTTTATTTATTTATGTAGAACCCTCCATAATTATCATTGTCTCAAGGGACTTTACAGAGTCCAAGATCTGAACCTCTCTTTTTAACAGGAGGAAATATATTTACTTTCACTGACATTTCCGATGGGTAGCTAGAAAGCTAGCTAACTCGGGAGCGGATCTAGTTCTGGGGCAGAATGAAGATTTAAACGGGTTTCAAACGTGCTGAAGAATAAGACGAGCATGCATGTTGGAGATGACTAAGAGTCCAGTCATGTACTGTCCAAAGTAAACCGTAAGAAGTTCATTCTTCTGGAGACAAAAGACCTCTCTTTAGCCTCATTAAGTTAGTCCGGTGTCCCCAGATAATAACACCAGACTGAGGGGAGGGAATCACACAGGATGTTCCATGACTGACACTGTAGTCACTCAAGCCAAATCCTTGACAAACTGCACATGGCAAAGAGAGATTAAAGAGCACCAGGACCAACTAAGAACTACAGACAGTGCCCACATAGAGGCTTTGTGGGAATCCCTCTTTTTTTCCTTAATAATAAATCAGATTTGACTACTATACTATCTATGAATAATCGCTACAGTGCAGTATTTTTAGGCACGGTATTATTGTGATACAGCAGTGCCAAGTATTGCGATATTCAGTTTGTTATTTGATTGTTGTTATGATTTTAATATTATTTTGGTGCATTCATGTTATGGGACTCTGATAACATTGCTTCTGAAGTCCACGACATGGCACAAGACCTCGTTCTTCTCTTGCGTCATAGTGGAAATTGGACCGGAAGTCAGAGTCGAGAACACATTTACTGTGCCCAGATGGGTGCAGACACTCCCAGTATACAAAACGTAATAAAGGGGAGAAATGAATCGCAGGATCAAATCACAATACTTGCTGTATGGTCAAATGTAAGGAATCATAAGGATGTTATATTGTAACCTAGATATCACGATGGAATCGTTAACGTTGCCTCTGTGGCAATTCCCATCCCTACTTTGTCATGCCTCCCCTAGTAATATACATGTCCGCAGTGAGAGGGGCCCGAGTTTTGAGGTCTGATGTTTCACTCTTTTGACCTGGTGCCGCTCTCTCAGGTGGTGGCCGGCAGAGATCCGCCACCCACGGAACATCCCCACCAACATCCAGCACTTGCGGCACGAGATTGGCGAGTTCCCCGTCTTCTTCTTCGGTTCTAAGGACTACTTCTGGACCCACCAGGGCCGCGTGTTCCCTTACGTGGAGGGTGACCGTGGCAGCAAGTGCCAGCAGACCAACATCGGCAAGGTCTTCAAGAACGGTGAGGTCACAGCTCTGCCACAGGGTGCCATCTGTACACATGATTACAGAGCTGCACTTTGGAAATCATTACATAATAGTGCTCTTACGCCGTACGCCTTCCGCCCGATCTGACTGTGGCTGTTTCTCTGTTCCCCTTTCTTCCCTCCATCTCATCTTTCTATCCCTCCTCCCCCCTCCCTCTCTCCTCTCTCGCTCCCTCTCTCTCTCTCTCTCTCTCTCTCTCTCTCTCTCTCTCTCTCTATAGCCCTTCTGGAGGCTGAGGTCCGCTTCAAGCAGGTGAAACAGGAGCGCGAGACAAAAGAGGCTCAGGAGAAAAACAAGAAGCCACCGCCCTATAAATACATCAAGGTATGACCTTTGACCCTGACCCCCTGACCCTTTCCCCTCTCCATGTAATCACCACATCTCGGCTCCTCTTTTGTCAAGAGTACATCCTGTCCGTGCATATTTATATCCCCAGTCTACAAGCCCATAATTGAATAATGTTAATAATCAGTTCTACCTTTTGTACGTGGGCCATGAGATGTGTTCCCTGAATCAGAGGCATTACGAGGGCGGAGATAAATCACTGACAGGAAAGTGAATGGGGGAACCCATGACGCTGAACATGGCAGATTTGTAGGTGGAAGTCCTGCCTTGTCCTAAAAAGAGCCAATAACATTATTGGAAAAGGCATAACTGACCAAACGCCTCACCTGAATAATAATCGTGCCATGAAATTTGATAGTGCAGTGAGCAAGTCAACACGAAAAAATAAAGTCTCTTTTAGCGGTTAGGGAAAAGATATTTTATGCCGTTCATGTCCGATTTAAATTCGGATTCAAGTGATGTTGTTTTAACATCTGTTCATCCATCCTATGTGGAGTTACGGATCTCTCCCCATTCATTTAGATATTAGCCTGATTCTGTTTGACCGGTATAGCTGCCCAGGGGCGTTGGGAAGAGTGGGTAGATTTGCTTATAAGGACTTTGACTGCACTGGGTAGAGTTTTCTTGAGAAGCGTGACCCTCAGGTGCTTCACAAAGCTGCTGGAGTCAGCTGATGACTTCCAGCTCAGCTCATAAGCCTGCAAAGCTTGCCCACCCACTGGGCACATTGTGTTATTTAATAATCTTATCATTATTAGTTTGGATATTTATTTTTAGGTAAAGCCTTTGGCTCTTGCTGACAACTCCAGCTCTAGCCTGGTTATACAATTCAAAATAAAATTAACAAAATTGAACTAAATGACTCATTTCCTTAAGTAAAAACTAGGGGCCTGATTCTGAAGCAGATTGTTAAGCTATGAGCTCTGTAATTGACAAGGGGGGGTAAACCTCTTACTATGTAATACTATGATGCTACTAAGTAAGGGATAATGTATAGTCCGGCGGTCATTATCGAAAAATAAATCCTGACGGGACGAACAGGACCCCGACACGCGGCGGACTTGCTGGGGTGGCCCATTCACATCAACGGAACTTTTTGCAACATTCTGAGGAGCCGTACAATGATATAATTTAGCCGTCACCTTTGTTCTTTAAGGGAATGGTAGCTAGAGTGTTCCAACTTTCTTCCTCTTGTGAACACTCTCTAAACCTGCCACACCCCTCCACTCAGATCAATAAGCCGTGCGGGCGGGTGCAGATCTACACGGCGGACGTGTCGGAGATCCCCAAGTGCAACTGCAAGCCCACGGACGAGCGTCCATGCAGCTTCGAGTCGGAGTGCCTGAACCGCATGTTGCTCTACGAGTGCCACCCGCAGGTGTGCCCGGCTGCGGAGCGCTGCCAAAACCAGGACTTCACCAAGCGGCAGTACCCCGACACCAAGATCATCCGCGCCGCCGGCAAGGGCTGGGGCCTGCTCACCCTGCGTGACATCAAGAAGGTCTGTGTGTCTTACATGGTGTGGAGTACAGTTGGGGCCTCTTCAAGGAAGTGTCTGGGTCTTGTGTGTGTGTGTGTGTTTGTGTGTGTGTGTGTGTTTGTTTGTGAGGGTGAGATTCAGAGTTGGGTGCTTGTCTTGTTCAAGGAAGTTGTGATTATGTATTGGACTGGGTATCAGGTTCTTGTGAAGTAGATGAGAGGTTCTTTTTTTAAAGGCCAGGGTAAACACAGTGTGGGGGGGGGGAGCATGATGGTTTTTTCCTGTTCTCAGTTTGAGTGTCTTTGAAGTGGCCGCCATCTGAACTTGTGTGTGTCTTTGCAGGGGCAGTTTGTGAACGAGTACATTGGCGAGCTAATCGATGAGGAGGAATGCCGCACCCGCATCAGATACGCCCAGGAGAATGACATATCTGACTTCTACATGCTCACCATTGATAAGGTAAACGCCCACAGACCACTAGCTTCTGCCAACATGAGGGAATGGTGTTTAGTCCGCTGGTGTTGCAGCGAAGTTTACGATCACCTGTAAAGACTTGTTTTAGTAAACATTCAGTTTAGAATCGCATTTTATTACAAATCACATACATATCCAGGACAGTGATTTTTATCAGGAAATACCAGATAACCCCCCACTAGGACCCAGTGTGGCCCCATAGAGACCAAAGGGTTCTCTGTCTATCCTAGCAGCTCCCTCATGAAAGCTCCAGTCTGTGCAGTGACTGGAATTGCCAGAAGAGGGCGCCAGAGGAACAGTATTGCATTGGGAGTGCCACTGTGCAAACTTCTTTGGCACTACAGTAGACAATACAACAGTCTATTAGCACAGCCGTGTTAAAGTGGCATTATGCAGTAATTGTACTTTAGGGTTAGGATAAACAGTTGTACCTTAAAATAACAGCTTTAAAAAAATTGGGGCACTACAATGACTTTTAATATGGAGAATTGCCTCCGTGCCATTGCCATACCAGGGTCCGTAGGCAAATTACTAGGTTATGTAGGTTTGCCTGAAGCCGCCCGGTTTTTACTGTCTGCCGAACTAGTAGTACCGTCTTGCTTTGTCTTGTGTTGCGCTTGCTTGATGTTTGACTGTGTTAGGACAGTTGTTGACTAACTAGTTTGTCATAATGTCAAAGTCAGCACATTTCAAAAGATTTTGTTAGTTTTAGCCGCTAGCATATCGTTAGCGATTAGCAATTGATCCGTTATGCTACTTTAAGTCATGTGCTGTAGTTTTGCTATAGTTCTGGGTAGGGTTCTGCACCCTACAACAACATTAGACCTACCACACCAGTCTGGCTGGGAACAGTACTACTGCTGTGGGGAGAACAGACTGAACACAAAGCCATGTTAAATTGTTTATATTTTTTAAGCTGCAACTGGGAGTACATTCTCTGTCACTGTCTTTGTGTGATGATGCATACCTGAAAAACAGTGTGCGTGGTGATATTAATTATGAAAATGTTTTCCTTAGGACCGGATAATAGATGCCGGACCCAAAGGCAACTATTCGCGCTTCATGAACCACAGCTGCCAGCCCAATTGCGAGACCCAGAAGTGGACGGTCAATGGAGACACACGTGTCGGTCTCTTTGCCATCTGCGAAATCCCAGCTGGTAAGTAAGAGAGAGAGACGGGAGACTTACATTTACATTTACATTTGGTCATTTAGCAGACGCTTTTATCCAAAGCAACGTACAAGGGAGAGAACAATCAAGGTTCGAGCAATAGAGACCTAGTGTAACAATAAATCCTATTTTACATAAGAAATAGAAAAAAAGTGCAGGAATGTAACTGCTGTAAGTGCAAGTTAAATACTAGTAGAAGTGCAAGTTAGGAAGGGAGGTGCTCTCTGAAGAGTTGGGTCTTCAAGAGCTTCTTAAAGGTAGAGGGAGATGCCCCTGCTCTGGTAGTGCTAGGCATCTCGTTCCACCTACGTGGAACTACGAATGAGAATAGTCTAGATTGCCGTACTTGCCCAGACGACGGCAGTGCTCAACGACGCTCAAACGACTTGAATAAAAGATAACACTGGGTTGAAATGGCAGTGCAGTTTGTCTTGGAGGCCTGATGAGATATATATCCATCGGGGTCACTGGATTTCACGTCTGTCGTTTGTTAGATCATAATTTAGCTCCCTTACGGCTCTGCTGTCCCAAAAAAAACACATGTTACAAAGCAAATGTTACCTTGCTAATGTCACATACAGAAGACTACAAAGCTTGAATTCTCAAGCAAAGAAAGGTAAACGTTTACACACCTAACTTGCATATGCAGATATGTTTGGCTTAAATAAGTGTGTGGCTGATACTGACTATCTGTAACATTGTTTACCATTGGCGGCCTTCCACAGGCACAGAGCTGACCTTCAACTATAATCTCGATTGCCTTGGCAACGAAAAGACAGTGTGTCGCTGTGGAGCACCGAATTGCAGCGGTTTCCTTGGAGACCGGCCCAAGGTAACGTAACGCAACGCAATGCATAATTCATTTCAGTTTTGATTACTGACCTACAGTGTTGATTTTTGTTACAAATTTGCTTGGGTGGTCTGCTTTACGTAAAAATTAAACCAGTGGAAGTGTCCTGCTAGTGCTGATCATATGTATTTATCTGGTGGGGGTCCGTGTAGAATGGCCAGGCGTCGGAGCCCAAACCCAAGTCAACGAAGAAGAAGGCCAAACGGCGGAAGAGTCGGAGCGAGGGGAAGAAGCAGTCGGAGGACGAGTGCTTCCGCTGCGGAGACGGAGGAGAACTCGTGCTGTGCGACCGCAAGGGCTGCACCAAGGCCTACCACTTGTCCTGCCTGGACCGCACCAAGAGGCCCTTTGGTCAGTCTCTCAACACACACACACACACACACACACACAAACATTTTTTCATCGCCTTTGGTGCTGCCAAGTTGTTAATTTACATCCCCTGTCCAGCACACACTGGCAGGGTTAATCAAATACATTAATTTGAGATCATGCATGCAAGCAACACCATAGACACAGATGGGATGTCTTGGTGTCCTTAGAGTCTACTGGAGTCAACACTTATCTGGTGTTTATCGTATGTGTGCCGTGACATTTTGCCGGTGTGGTTGTCTAGTGTTTATTGTGTGTGTGTGTGTCACTGTCTTTAACTCTGACATCTTGCTGTTATGCAGGTCGTTGGGACTGCCCATGGCACCACTGTGATGTGTGCGGTAAGAACTCGGAGGCCTTCTGCCAGCTGTGTCCCAACTCCTTCTGCAAGGCCCACCAGGAGGGGGCGCTGCAGCCCTGCCCCACCACAGGAAAACTCTGCTGCCAGGAGCACGAGGAGTCGGAGCCACTGGCCCCATCTGAGCCCCAGCAGGGCCATGCTGCCTCCTCTGAACTGCCCATAACCCCTTTTCCTACCCTGGCCCCAGCCGAACCTCTGCTCCAGAAACCCTCAAAAGCAGGTGCCAAGAGAGCGCCCAGATCAGCACCCAAGAAGGCCCTCAAAAAGAATAACTCTGAAAAGTCAGTAGAGGTTTAAAGAGACAGTGGACTGCAGATATTGACCCCTCTCCCCCACTCAGCCTAACATTCCCATTCCCTGACTTAAAAGTCCACTTTCAGACAGATTGTTTTGTTATATTTTGTGATTTTTTTATGTACATTTCTTTTAAAGTGTAAATTAATATCAAAGCAATCTTCCCACTTCATCAGTAACCTTACGTACAATAGTCATGTCGGTTGGTTATATAGCCAAGAAAATTTATATTAGAGACTTAAGACTTAGTTGTACTGCAGTTATTTGAAATAAAGACATGTATCGTGTAACAGTAGTGTGTCTTTATTTATCTAATGGGTGTTTGAGCCCTTAATGTTTGTCCACACGCCTTCCTTTTCCTTTTCAGGCTAACGTTACTGCATAGCGAACTATTCATTTCAGCGGTAGATTAGACATGCAAATGTGAAATCACACCGTGACAAATATTTTGCGTGAATCATTAAGAATCGTTCATGAATAGTTTTAAATAATTCTTCCCAGATATCGTTTTCACTATCAAGTAGGGTGTGCTATAAATAAGCACAAGTTAAAGAAAAAGGCATTGGTATCTAATAGAATGCAGTTAATGGGCAATTACGTTTCGTAGTTGCACAAAGATAAACACATTGGACATGGCTATCCTTGAGCATGGTTTCCCAACGGGACCCCAACTAGGTGAAGTCAAAAGTGAAAATTAATGACAGTCTGAAACAAAGACTTTTTTCATTTTGAAAAAATCCCATATTCTTCTATAAACCAGGCTGGGGTAATCTAGCTATGATAAGCAGGGGGAGTAAAACTATAGTGCCCTCCACAATTATTGGCACCCTTAGTGAATATGAGCAAAACAGGCTATGAAAAAAATAAATGTCTTTGCTGTTTATCTTAGACTTTCACTCAAAATATTCACAAAAATCTTACCTTTTCATTGAAGTAAAATTATTTAAAGAAAAAAGAAAATGTTGACATTAAATAAATATTATTCTCCAAAACGTGTGCCACAATTATTGATTCAGCTCATCCCACAGATTCTCTATGGGGTTTAGGTCGGGGGACTGTGATGGCCATGGCAAAACTTTTATTTTGCAGTCGGTGAACCATTTTTGTGTTGATTTTGAGGTGTGCTTCGGATCATTGTCCTGCTGGAAGGTCCAACAACGGCCCATTTTAAGCTTCCTGGAGGGGGCTGTTAGGTTTTCATTTAATATCTGCTGGTATTTGATGGAGTCCATGATGCCATGTATCCTAACAAGATGTCCAGGACCTTTGGAAGAAAACAACCCCACAACATCAAAGATCCGCCACCATACTTCACAGTGGGTATGAGGTGATTTTCTGTATGGCTATCTTTCTCTCTACGCCAAACCCACCTTTGATGTTTGTTGCCAAAAAGCTTTATTTTGGTCTCATCTGACCATAACTTGGTCACATTGAAAGTCTGACTTACATTTGGCAAACTATGCGCTTTAGTTTGTTGTTGATTGATAGCAGAGGCTTTTTTCTGGCAACCCTCCAAAACAACTTGTGGTGATGTAGGTGGCGTCTGATGGTAGTTTTGGAGACTTTCTGACCCCAAGACTCAACTAACCTCTGCAATTCTCCAGCTGTGGATCCTTGGAGATTCTTTTGCCAGTCGAACCATCCTCCTCACGGTGCGTGGGGTCAATGTACACACGTCCTCTTCCAGGCTGATTCTTTACATCTCCTTTCTCTTTAAACTTCTTAATTATTTCCATGATAGTGGAAATGGGTATTTTCAACTGTGTAGAGATTTTCTTATGTCCATTTCTTGATTTGTGAAGCTCAACAACTTTTTCGTTGCGCATCTTCACTGTGTTCTTGGGTCTTTCCCATAGTGATGAATGACTAAGGGAATTTGGCCTGTGTCACCTCATATTTATAGCCCAGTGAAACAGGAAGTCATAGTTGACCGCTTAAAAATGTAAAACATGACTGGAAATATACTTCAGTTAGATTTTAATTATAAGATTTTCTAGGGGTGCCAATAATTGTGGCACACATGTTTTGTGGAATAATATTTATTTAATGTCAACATTTATTTTTTTCTTTCAATAAAGATTTTTGTGAATATTTTGAGTGAAAGACAAAGAGGATAAACAGCAAAGACATATTCTTTCATAGCCTGTTTTGCTCATATTCATTAAGGGTGCCAATAATTGTGGAGGGCATTTGGTGAACTTCAGAGTCCACACAATGTAACATTTTCCTCTGCCTTGGATATTTAGAAAAAGCCTATCTTATCCACGCCTCGCAAAAATTCAAGGCAATCAGCCATCATGACACCAAGAACAAACGTTTTTATTTGTTGGTTTGCCTGTCACAATACAGTTTGTTTCCAGATTGCTAAGACACATAACAACATACATCAGTACAACCATCTAACTTCCAGATCTAAATCGTTTGCTCTTAGGTGACACACACAAGCCATCAAAAACACACTCTTCATGAATCCCTTACACATTACAGGGGTAATATTAGGGGTATTTTCTCCCGAAATTGGTATGTTCAGGGAAATCTACATTATTTTGGCATACAAATACAGGAACTCTGTACTATAAAAAAACAGTACTATTATTGTCACACTGCCGATAAGGAGTGCACACATTTTCTAATGTTTTGTCTTTAACATATAAATACATGCTGATTGGCAGATCTAAAAGATACAAAATGCAGCAATTATACAGTGGAAGAAAATGACAACATAGTTTAAATAAATAAATAAATGGAATTACTCATCGTCATTCTCAACACTGTAACTACTCTCTGGATCACAAGATTGACTCCTCTCTGGACAGATTCAGAAAAACAAGATGTTTGTCCTTGCCAAATACCGTGGGAAATACCCTGGTGGGCATAATGTACGGCGAGAACAAATCCTCAAGTGCACTGAGAAATGGAGCCTGGTATAGGTGAGCTGGGGGCAACAGGTGGGACGAGCCAGGCTATGGAAAATAAGGAACAAGTGTGGAAGAAAGATTTGTGACCCTGGGATGGTCACTGAACCAGACGTGAACCAAATCAGTCTGATCACAACATTATCCCAAATGATCCGAACCTATAAGAGACTAGCTAGCAACAGATGACTAATCCAGGGATTTTAGCGAATTAGTAGCACCCCCACATTTATTTATTTAGTAAACCATGCATTTCAGTTGGACGGCTAACATAGCTACATTGTAACACTAACAATCTTTTCTCCCCTCACTGTCACTCTGCATTGCTTTTTGGCAGACGTTGCTCTGTTCACCCATTTAGCTGGTAAAGACGCAATAGGATTTTGTGACTCGCATTCGCAACATATGAAATTAAATATTAATGCGGTATATACAAAAAAATGTGTCCATGCCTGTGCATACAAAAACGTTTGGCACGGACAGGGTTGAGCGCGCCGTCGATGCATACCTGAAGTACCGTGCATATACTAGCACATTTTGTACAATCATTCCGTGCATATTCTAGCACATATTGTTTTGATCTTGATTGATGATGTCCAAATTGCCATCTCATGAATCCAGTCGTGCTCCTCTACGCTGATTGGTGCTTCCCGATTGCTGCGCAATGTTCCTCTTCTGGCACTTCATGCACCTCCCCTGCGGTTCGGGACCACGCCCCTGGGCGGACTCGAACCTTAGTTTCCTGGGTGGGAGACGAACGCGCTAACCACTGTACCATTATGCCAAACCAATCAAATAAGATTCATCAGTTATTTAACTCTGACACATAATCCATTAATTGCGTCACAATCAGATCACTGCTAGCTGGACATATGCTACCACTATCAGGTTAGGGTACAGCCCAACCATGGCATTGTTTTGCATTGTAGGCTATTAATTTAGTCCATCCCTTGCCGATTATTCATAATTGTGGACTTGATATTTAGGCGTCAAACATGGACATAAACGTGGCGAAGTATGCACATTTCATACGTCTTTATAGTCTACTTGACTGCAAATGTTGCAGAAAGTAGTCTATCAGCGTTTGGAGCAAAGGCTAATTTGATGACAGAGCCTACTGTTTCACGCAGGTAGAGAAACGCATCTGCTCCTCAGTCTATTGATCTTTGTCCCTGTTCTTTTATGAATTTGTATGGATTTGTGTGACCCAATCACAGGTTGCGGCTCCTATAGCGGAAGCCAGACTTGAGACGTGAAAATAACAGTTGCTACAATGCACATGTGAAATATACTTAATGAAATATTTAATGTCATTATATATCAATTTTGCTTGTAAGCTTCTTGCTTTTAAAGTAGTCTTACGTTGATGGCCTCTTTTAAAAACTAGCCAATCACCGTTGAGTGTTAAAAAATGCCATGTGGATGTGTAGAGAAATGTTTGGCTTCCATGAAGAAACATACAACAAATTGCAAGAGGGCGGGCGAGGGAATCCAACCTGGTATGGTCTTCACACCAATCAGATCAGAAATACAGTCACGCCAAAATATGACTGTATGACTGAAAAAATGCCATCCATTGAATTGTGAATTGCCATTGTTAAAGTGCCAATAAAATACTGATGTGTTGATACATTTGTCGTTGCACACCTGTATGGTTATGGAGGACCAAACCTGCCATATTTACAAATGAATGAATGAATAAATAAATGTCCACATCCATGCATTTAGACAGAAATAAATGAATAAATGTATTAATTAATGCACAATTGTCAATCAATAGTTACTTATAATTTACATTTATGTATGTATTTATTTCTGTATTAATTTATGTATTCATTCATTCATTCATTTATTTCTGTATTCATTCATTTATATCTGTATTCATTTATTTATTCATTCATTCATTTATTTATTTCTGTATTCATTCATTTATTTATTCATTCATTCCTGTATTTCTTCATCTCAATATGTTAATGAGATGTGTCAATCAAAAATAGGTAGGCGGTATTTGACACACCATTGGCTAATCGTTTTCAACGCGTTGTATTCGATTATGTTAGCCTTACCTTGCTGTCATGGAAAAAGGGCAATTGCCAGAGACTTGGCCAGGGTGGCCGATCTCGTTGAAAATGAAAATGTATATCCAATCATACCTTAGCAACCGCTACTGAGAGAAGAAGGTCCGACAACTTTGAGGTCTGAGCAGCATGGTGAAACCATAGACATATATACCATATGTCTATGGGTGAAACAGTGTGCCTACGGGACTTGTAGATCTGCCACAAGGCACCCTGCGAGATTAGAGGGACACGTCGTTTTTTTCGCATTTCCAAAACCCAAAACACAGGAGGAAAGGTGCCAGCTGTGGATTAAACAGTGGGAGACCCCACCACACCCAACTCAATATATCGCAAAATACACATATGTCTGCTGCAAAATAAATGAAGCTGCTTGCAGTTAGCTAGCTATCTATCTGGCGAACTGCGCTATCGCTAGGTATGATGACTAACTATCTAGTTGAGAGAACATCCCCACACAGTTATGGTTCATGGCAACTAGTATTATTACCATCAGAAGTACATAACTAGTCTCTCCAACAAATGTGTTAATGTTACCGTCAAAATGCTAATGTTACAGTCTGTAAAATTGCACGCTGAGCTATCCTAGCTAGCGATAGCAAACGCCAGCTAGTTGCCAGGAGCTTGACATACTGTATCAATGTTGAACAAAACGTCCCAAAAGGCCATTATGAACTTTTTTTATTTCAATTTTTGTAGCATTTTATGAATGGGCAACCTACTCCTGAGTATCCCAAGGTATGCATAAGGCACAACCTGAGAGCAATAACCTGGCGATCTGATAAAGCCATAGCATTACATCAGGATCATCATCTTACAAGCAAGTTATCGCTACAGTGACTATCTTGCTCCACACTGCTACGTTACTGTACTGTTCTCTAGATTGTCACCAACCTAGCTAGCTAGCTAGATAGATACCTCTCCACAGTCTCTCCCTCGAGACTGAATAAATAACAATAATAAAGAATCTTTATAGGTTATTAGCTAGCTTGAAATATTATATGCAGATCTTACGGAAAAATGCTTGCACTAGTTAGCTAGATTGAATCTAAGGCTCTGGGTTGATTGCAAAATGTCTGAACGTCAGTTTCCACGCCTACTGGCCTCCTCTCATTATCATATTGGGAACAATGAATGAATGAATGAATAAATAAATAAATAAATAAATAAATAAATAAATGCACGAATGAATGAATGAATGAATGAATGAATAAATACATGAATACAGAAATAAATACATACATACATGTAAATTATAAGTAACTATTGATTGACAATTGTGCGTTAATTAATACATTTATTAATTTATTTCTGTCTAAATGCATGGATGTGGACATTTATTTATTCATTCATTCATTTATAAATATGGCAGGTTTGGTCCTCCATATATGGTCACCGTGCCTTTTGAATAATATGACTAAATGAAAGGAAACAGTACAGACGACATATCAGTTGTGCGAAAAACGGAGATAAGGATAAAGATCATGTGCAAGCAAATTGGCTTATTTGTCCCGGTCAGTTAACAAACCCGAGAAAACAAAGTCCATTGGTTCATAATTTAATCGATCTAATTAATCGATTTAATTGTGATGCTTGGTTACAAACAATGTTGTAGGCTAGGCTAAAACCAAATCGATTGTGTTTGTTCTGCTAGACCAGTGTTTTTCAACCACTGTGCCGCCACACTGGTGTGCCGCGAGAGGCTGTCAGGTGTGCCGTGAAAAAACATCATTTTTAACATACTGTCACTTCATTGGTGAAAAAAAAGAGCCAACTTGTGTGTTTGTGTCGTCGCGCTGTTGGTGGTATGAAGGCTCAATACTCCCCTCTGCCTGTGGGTGGCGGTACACAGCGTAATTAATAGGCAGATTTGCTGAGGCGACAATTAAAAAAAGTGAGATTAAGAGATAGGTACACGCATAAAAGTCTAATGGAGACATTTTTGAAAAGAAAACTAGGTCCTGATCAAGATCCCCCCACACCTGATCCAGATGAGCCCAGTACAAGTGGGTGTCAAAAGAAGGCTAAAACGGTGAGCTCAAGACAGTACAGTGATGAGTATCTGTTGTCGGTAGGAAAACTGTATGATCAGGGAAAGTGTATTAAAACCGGATGTCGTCACTTTAAGCCGGTCTCTGGTTGGATAAAGCTTTTCAGCAGAAATGGACAAGGACCTTTGATTTATTCTGTAGGAACCATGCCGATGCCTGACTTTTAATATTGTGTGACGTTGTTGAAGTTCAAGTTCAACATTAATAGCGATTGAATTACCCTTGTGTCGTGTAATCGCTAGCGGTAAATAAACGTTAATAACTTGAATGACTGATTAAGGATTGTGTGTGTGTGTGTGTGTGTGTGTGTGTAGGGGTGTTGAAGGTGCATAACAAAACAATAAGTTAAGTAACAGAACCTAAACTAACTCTGCTGGCCCGGGTGCATTATAGTCACATGATAAAATCTTATTTGATTGGTTTGGCATAATGGTACAGTGGTTAGCGCGTTCGTCTCCCATGCAGGAAACTAAGGTTCGAGCCCGCCCAGGGGCGTGGTCCCGAACCGCAGGGGAGGTGCATGAAGTGCCAGAAGAGGAACATTGCGCAGCAATCGGGAAGCACCAATCAGCGCAGAGGAGCACGACTGGATTCATGAGATGGCAATTTGGACATCATCAATCAAGATCAAAACAATATGTGCTAGAATATGCACGGAATGATTGTACAAAATGTGCTAGTATATGCACGGTACTTCAGGTATGCATCGACGGCGCGCTCAACCCTGTCCGTGCCAAACGTTTTTGTATGCACAGGCATGGACACATTTTTTTGTATATACCGCATGAATATTTCATTTCATATGTTGCGAATGCGAGTCACAAAATCCTATTGCGTCTTTACCAGCTAAATGGGTGAACAGAGCAACGTCTGCCAAAAAGCAATGCAGAGGGGCATTGAGAGGAGAAAAGATTGTTAGTGTTACAATGTAGCTATGTTAACCGTCCAAATGAAATGCATGATTTTCTATCGAATGTCAGATGAAATTAAAGGCTGCTGTTAGGCGTCAAACATGGACATAAACGTGGCGAAGTATGCACAGTTCATACGTTTTAATGTGTCGTTCGCTTTGCGTTTTTTTTTTACTTAGGCTACGTATTAGGGACAGGTATGATCATGTAACAGGGCTCTCAAGTTTTGAAGTGAGGCAAGAGTGACATATCCCCCCACTCCCGGCCACGCCCCCATTCCGCCCGCCCCTCCCCTGCCGTATGCCCACAGACCAGCCCTGCCCCCCTCCCCCCCCATATTATTATTAGTGTTTTGTTGTTGTTAATAATTGATCAGACTTGCAGAAAAGATTTGACACATGGCACTGACAATTCAACCAATTACTAAGTATTTATTCAATTTGGGAGAGAGAGAGAATTATGACTTGTGTTGTTTATTGTAGGTGTTTGTTGCCTTTTTGGACTCTTATCATTTTCGGTGTTGGTTCCCATTATACGTATATGCCATAGTCATAGAATTGGATGTATTAATTAGGAAAAATTGTATTCATGAACATTGTAGTCAACCTTATGCATTTAAATGTACCTTGACCTCTTGCACACTCATCTCTGCAGTCACTGGCAAGTCAAAGTTTTTGACTGCGCTGGTTGACTTCAGTGCCTGCTGTTTGGCCAGATGCCCCTTACTGCCTATGTGCCTTGTCACATCCCACACACCTGGATGGGCACAGGAGTTCTCTTGGCGGCAGATAGAGCACCAGTAATATGAGCTGGTGCTTCCTACAGTAATAAATGGCCATTTAGAGGTCCATTCACTATTAAAATAGGTCTTGTAGGTGGCTGCTCCCGGGACTATTCTCCCTTTTGTTCTAGCCATCTCCTCCACTGTTTCTTCCACCATCTCTTCCACTGTCTCCTCCTCTTCCACCTGCACCATCTCCTCCTCCTCCTCCACCTGTACTGTCTCTTCCTCCTCCACCTGTACTGTCTCTTCCTCTTCCACCTGTACTGTCTCTTCTTCTTCCACCTGTACTGTCCCTTCCTCTTCCACCATCTCCTCCTCTAATGTGTTTACGTTCTCTGGGCCTAATCTGGCCTTTTTAGGGGGCTTTCCTCTTTGGGCGAAGGACAGGATGCTTATTTGTTTTTTACCTGACATCTTTGAAAGACAGATGCAATGATTAATGCATCCATGGCCAGGATATTTATAAAATGCTAGTATGCCTAATGAGCTCGCGATTCACAACTTCACATGAAGAAGCCTCGGAATCTGAATAGAATGTTCAAGCAAACACATTTACAAAAAAAATGAACCATAACATCATAGAATATTAAGGGCTGCCTAATATTCGTTCGAGTTATAGGCTTTTATATATTTTTAATAGGCCTACTCGAATTTATTATAGCCTATTAACGAAGTTCGGAGTCAAAGCTATAGTGAAAAGGCAAACTGTGTTGGCTACAAACACTCATTAAAAACTGATGCTAATTATCTGGGAAATATTCTCTAACTGCAGTCAAGTTGTCATTGCTTGTGTCAAACCATTGTGAATTTGTTGTAACATTAAAACAGGAGACGACTTGCTCTTTGTAGAAGACTGATGCTCGGAGCTCCAGTGGTTTCCTCAGGTTAACGAAACATTCGGAAGATCAGTCGCGCGCAATTCCAGGATGCTTTATTTTCATTGGTTGCTGGATTAAATCTTACCCAGATACAACAGATACAAAAGACACTTTTTTTTCTGATTGGCTATTTTTTTTTTTTTTATTGGCTGATAATTGGCACCTCACGGCAGAACTCCAGGGGATTCGGGGAGACGTGCTTGATTCCTCCATGGTGAGGGCAGCGCGGCCAGGTCATGTTTGCGCGCTGCGACACATTAAATAGCCTAGAGTTTTTTTTCAGCGTGAGAAATACGATGTGTGGCGGGAGTGCGTGATTAAAGACCGAAATGAGTGACTGTCACGCTCAATGCGTGACACTTGAGAGCCCTGATGTAAAATCCCATCTTTGTTCCCAGCATTTTTCAAACCAAAATGCATTGTAGGCTGTTAGCCTAGGCTAACTTACTTATATTGGCTATGCAAAAAATATGACTTCAACGCGACGTAGTAGCTACACAATGCATTTTTTGTGGTCCTTTTAATCCCAAATTGGTTGAAAAATGCGAGTTTAAATACAGTAATGGTTAAATGGTCAACCAGTTAGAGGCCACTTTCTTAGTAGAAACCTACTTTCTGGCATAATGTTTATTTCAGTTAGGCAAAGTCAGACAACAGTGACGAATGACAAGGTTGGGGCAAGACGAGGTCGAAGACTCTATTCCATATAATATGATACAATCTGAAAGTTACTTTAAGTTTTAGTCAGTTAAAGATAATCTTCATCTCTTACAGTCCTAAAAGGGGTTGAGGGTCTGTATTCCATAGCCCTGGTAAAAATAGAGAGCCTGTAATCTCTTGCACTCTTTCAGTTAACTTAAAATGCAAGAGTAAAAGTCTTTTGTACTGTACTGTAAAAAAAAATATTGCCACATTAAGTAGGTTTATTTATATGAATTGAAAGTGCGCCTGACCATTTTGAGGAATGGAAAGGAAAGGAAGGAGAATGTGAGAGAGAGAGAGAGAGAAAAAAAGAGGGATGAATTTGAATACACTGGAAATGTCATATGTCGCTTTTTGTTGCAGATTCCCACACAACTCTCGATCAGAAGTTCAAATGCGTTGATTTCACCAATTTTATTATATTAAGCCACAATAACAAGATGGTCCAAAGATAAATCTTACTGTATGAATGGCGCGCTTGCTTTAGTAATTCCATCTATCTTTTGTTTGGCTGACCCCTACGGCCAATTAGACCTAACCGCGCTATCTGACCTTTACTCAATCAGAACTTGTTACCTGTATGGCACCACGCCCATTTTCAAAGACGTGCGTGGCCGAATTTCACCCCTCCCAATTTCAAAAAGTAACAGCTGTCCCTGTAGCCTCGTTTTTAATAATCCAATTAATATCTGGTGAGTTCATCCTTGTCCATTATATACAAAAATATTCCTACACATAACACCAACATTTCTTTTTATTTACTTCTTAGGACAATAACATTATAGGCAAGTGATCAAAAAAAATCAATGATAACCGACCTTAAAAATGTAAAAATAAAAATACTTAAATATATTATTAAAAGAAAGAACAAAGTACACAAAGTAATAATTGAAATAACAAAGATGTAAATAATTAAAAGAAAGTACACAGTATATAATTACAAAATAGGTAATATAATTACGTTAAAAGTAAAGTGCAGTAAGATTAGATTGCAATATTTAGAGCTCAGTCATAGGCACATGAAAAGGGAAATGTTTTCAATCTGAACATTTGGAGCACATCTAAGATCTTTTGGCAGTTTATTCTGGTTGCATGCAGCATAACAACTAAATACTGCATCACCATGTTTGGTTTGGATTCTGGTCCATGGATCTAAGAGCCTGATAGATAGATACGTAGATAGATAAATACTTTATTAATCCTGTGGGGAAATTCTGGTGTCTTACAGCTCTCTCATATTTACAATAATTACAAACAATATATACAGACAATACAAACAAACAATACAATACAATACAGTTATGTACAGTGTAGGATGTAGAATGTATAGTGCAAAACAGTGTAGTCATATAGTTATAGTTTTATGGCAGCTGGGACAAAGGACCTCCTGTGTCGCTCAGTCTGTGAACGTAGTTTATATTCTGGTTTATATTCTTTAAATATATCAGAGATGTGTTCAGGGCCTAAACCATTCAGTGATTTATAGACCAGTAGTGGCACTTTGAAATGTGTTCTGTAGCTAACTGGAAGCCAGTCTGAAGATTTTAGAACTGAAATAATGTGCTCTGTTCTCCTGGTCTTGGTTAGAACGCTAGCAGCAGCATTTTGAATGAGCTGCAGCATGTTTAATGGTCTTCTTGGGAAGACTAGTTAAGAGACCATTACAGTAGTCCACCCCACTGGAAATAAAAGCATGGATGAGCTTCTCTTGGTATTTCCCTATAGTTTTAGTTTGGTATGGCATCGGGGTCAAATATTGTAGTAAAATGATTAGCTGCTGATGGTACTATAGTTGTGAACAGTGGCAGCCACAGTTTAGAAGTGGTAGCTGCTGATGTAGAAAAAGGACCACCTGTTACATGTTGTCACATCTGTTGTAGGGACACCCACTGATCTAGAGGGTTCAAAAGCTGTTGTAGTAGAAGGGACAATCTGTGGCAGTACAGGCAGATGTGGCAGTAGCAACTGATGTAGTCGTGTAGATGGACAAGCTACTGTAGAAGTTGCAAGTCATTATACCAACAGCTGATGTAGTCCTAGGTTCTACAGTTGTTTGTAGCAAATATGTGATCTGTAATATCAGGTTAATTCATATGAGAATGACATGGTTGCTCTACAAAAGGTCGGATGTGGTAGTTGTAAATACTGATATAGTAGAAGGGTCAGATCATGTGGTAACCCTTATAGTTGTATTATCTGCTATCATAGTGTTCAGTCAGATGCTGTACTTGTACCAGATGCTGATGTGGTGACAGGGTCAGATGTAGTATCCTCTGATGTTGTTGTGGCAGCAGTTATTGTAGTAGTGGATGCTGAGGTAGTGGCATTTGCTGATGTAGTTGTGGTGTCAGATGTAGTTGTCGCAGGTGGTGTTGAGGAAATTATGGAGTCTGTTGTAGCAGCTACTGATGTAGTTGTGGTGTCAGATTTAGTTGTAACAGATGCTGATGAAGTCATTTGGCTAGATGTTGTTGTGACATCTGCTGATGTAGTTGTAGGGTCAGATGTAGTTGTCACAGGTGCTGTTAAGGTAATGATAGAGTCTGTTGTAGTTGTAGCAGCTGCTGCTTTTGTTGTAGGAGTAGAAGTTGTAACAGATGTTGATATCGCTAAAGGGGTAGATGTAGTATCTGCTAATGTAGTCATAGCTTCTGATGTCGTGTCAGCTGTAGCCGCGACTATTGTAGAAGGTGCATATGTTGTAGTGTCTGCTGTTGTAGTAGGAGTAGAAGTTGTAACAGATGCTGTTGAAGTCATAGGGCTAAATGTTGTAGTGGCTGCTGATACTGTAGTAGGGTCAGTTGTTGTTATAGCAGCTTGTGTTGTAGAAGAGGCATATGTTGTAGGGATAGATATTAATGTGGTGAAAGGGGTAGAAGTAGTATCTGCTAAGGTAGTTGCAGCTGCTGATGTTATGTCAGTTGTAGCTATAGCTGTTGTGGAAGATGCATATGTTGTAGTATCTGCTGTTGTTATAGGAGGAGATGCTGTCCTGACAATTGATGTAGTTGTAGTTGCTGGTGATGTTGTTGTAGGTTCAGATGTAGTTGGGAAGGATGTTGGAGCAGATGTTTTAGGGACTGATGTATTAGTTACTTCTGATGTTGTTGTATGAGCTAATGTAGTGGTTTGACCAGATGTTGTTGCAGATGTTGTAGGGTCTGATGTGGTAACTTCTGATGTTGTAGTATGAGGGAATGTAGTGGTAGGGATGGATATTGTAGCAGATGTTGTAGGGAACAATTTAGTTGTGACTTCTGATGTTGTAGTATCAGCTAATGTTGTGGTAGGAACGGATGTTGTAGTAGGAACAGATGTTGTTGTGTCAGCTAATGTTGTTGTAGCAGCTAATGTTGTTGTAGGCATATCTGTAGTCGTAGCAGCTAATGTTGTAGTAGGAACAGATGTTGTTGTGTCAGCTAATGTAGTAGTAGAAATAGATGTTGTAGTATCAGCTAATGTAGTGGTAGGGATGGATGTTGTGGTAGCAGCTAATGTTGTTGTAGGCATATCTGTAGTCGTAGCAGCTACTGTAGTGGTTGGGATTGATGTTGGAACAGATGTTATAGGGACTGATATAGTAGTAATTCCTGATGTTGTAGTATCAGCTAATGTAGTGGTTTGGCCAGATGTTGTTGCAGATGTTTTAGGGTCTGATGTGGTAGTAACTTCTGATGTTGTTGTGTCAGCTAATGTAGTAGTACACTGTAAAAAATGACACTGCAATTTAGTTGTTTCAAGTGTGTTTGTTATGTTGATATAACTAAAGTCTATTGGATTTGTCCAAACAAAAAGAAATACTAAGTTTTTACTGACTCAACTTCATTCTAAGTTAAATGAACAAGCATGTAGTTGTTTCAACAAAAAAAAGCAATTTAACACAACTTGGCCTACGCATGCACTATACTGCCACCTATCGCCAGTTCTGTTCACCACGTCACCACCTGCCTTGTTCAAAGGAAAGCACACGGAGGAAGATGAGCTTGCATCCAATCCTTAACCATCCAACGCTTGTGGTGAGTAAACTTAAGAACACAACCACTAAATGAATAGAACTATTTTATATTATTAAATAACGGTTGGATTCGTGGATATTATTGCTGAGCGAAATATTTAATAGTATATCAAAGGATAGCTAGGATAGCTAGTCATGGCAGCAAAAGCTAGCTATCAACTGACATCTTAGATGTTGTAATATAGTCTTGAAGAAAACATTTCCTCTAGCCTTTATAGTTATTCCTCCTCATGTGTCCTACAAAAACAGTTTCGGAGGCGTTGTTTTTTGCTTAAGCCGAGTTATTCAAATGGTTATGTTCAATGGGTAGCTAACTTATGCTTGCCTTGACCATCAGCCAGTTAGTTCTTCCTCCCCAACACTGACAACTGTCTAACAACTTAAAATTGAATCAAATAAATTATCAGGAGAGGTGATATATATTCGTTTACATAGTTCCAGGCAGAAGCTTAGGTTTCCTTACATAGAAATGGTAGCACATTCAGTAAGAAAACGGAAAAAAAATGAAATGTGCGCTGCTGGCTATTATTTAATGTTGTATTCTTGTGACACTATTAAGAATTATCAACGACTACCAACTTTATTCTCATCATGTTTAATGTAGGTTATTAAAGAAACCTAGATCTAGATAGCCTACCTAGTTCATCATAATGTATGCTGTATTAATGCTTTACATATATCTCAGATATATTATATATATTTTTCTATGTTACAGATGATGATGCCGTATTCATGAAGTGGACTTGTAAATTGTGCCCATTTTCAACCTACAATCAGAGAAACATCAGAAGGCATTACACTCTGAAGCACGGACACCACAGCCGTTTTTGCCCCTTGCCTTGCATCTTTACTGACTGTTTTTTCACATTCCGAAGGCAAGTTGACCTTAACAGACATTTATTCAAGCAACATGGAAAACAGCAGGAGAAAGGGTCTTCAGATCCACTGACTTTTCAAATACTCTGTGCATTGTGCAGCTTTTGTGAACATTGTAACCTTAAACAGTATTTATCACATTTGCGTAGCCATCTGAAAAATAAGGAAACCGTGAAGTGCCCTTACCAGGATTGCTCATTTCAATCAACTGTATATTCCACCTTTACAGGACATCTTAGTCGTTATCACAGTTCTGCTGGCATAAAGAATTTAAGACTTGAGTTGGTACGCAACCATTTATGTGAGAATGGTGAGGAAGCTCAGGACAATACAGATTTGCTTAGTTTCAATGAGCCTGTTGCAGATGTTTTAGAAAATGTTGAAATTACTGATGAGGTGTGTTTGCAGCGTAAATTGGCATCCCTTTTCTTGCGCATGCAAACGCTTCTTCACGTTTCAAAGACAGCCACTCAGGAAATCATTGATGAGTTTTATGAGGTTAGTGTGCTCACTGGGGAACTAAGCAAGAAGTCCATAGAACAAGTACTTTCCCAGCACAACATCAGTTTAGAGCCATCAACATTTACACTAATAGCGGATACATTGGATAAGTCAGTGCCACTTTCATTCTTGTCAAAATCTGGTGAATTGGGCACAGAACATAAGAGAGCTTCTTTTTTCAGGCAAAATTTTAAGATTATTGAGCCAGTGGAGTACTTTTTGGATTCAGCAAAGGGCAGGAAAGAGGTTCATGTTCCGCTTTTACCTGTTCTGACAGAGCTGTTGAATAGGGATGATGTCCTTGACAAGGCCTTAGACGAAGATGTTGGGTCAAATTGTGGATTCTATAAAAGTTTTCGTGATGGGAAATATTTCCAAGAAAACATTTTTTTCTCTGCAGGTGTGTTCCGAATTGCCTTAGGGCTATATATTGATGATTTTGAGGTGTGTAACCCTTTAGGTACTTCAAAGAAAAAACATAAGATTTGTGCTGTTTACTGGGTTTTGGCAAACCTACCCCTTCTTTATAGGTCATCCTTAACATCAATCAATCTTGCTCTGTTGTGTCATACTTCTGATGTGAAAACATATGGATATTCTGCTGTTCTAGAGCCACTTCTTAGAGACATTGAGCAACTAGAAACCAAAGGTGTATACATAGAAAGATTAGGGGGCTGTGTTCAGGGTACAGTTGCTTTTGTATCAGCAGATAACTTAGCAGCTCATTCACTGGCTGGTTTCCAAGAATGCTTCATTGTTGATAAATGCTGTAGGTTTTGTTCAGGAAGCCGGAAGGATTTTCAGACCAGTCAAGTGAAAGATGGGTCATTCACGCTTCGTACAAGAGCATCAGTGGACGAAAATGTTTTGGCTCTGAGTAGGGATAAAAAGCTGAAGAGCGTTGTGGGTGTAAAGGCTAACTGTGTTTTAAACAATTTAAAACACTTTCATTCAGCAACAGGGTTCCCACCCGACGTTCTACATGACCTTTTAGAGGGGGTGGTTCCTGTTGAGCTCAGTTTGTGTTTGACTGATTTAATTGGCAGGGGCTGTTTTTCTCTTGATGACCTTAATTATGCCATCCAAAACTTTCCATACAGGTTTAAAGACAAAACCAACCGTCCACAGAAAATACAAGAAAGGTTTAAAACAACTGGCTCAATTGGAGGTAACGGACACGAAAATTTGTCACTACTCAGATTACTTCCCCTTATGGTTGGTCATTTAGTTCCTGAAAATGATAAGACATGGGGTATCATTTTGGATTTGAAATTGATTGTTGAACTTATTTCCTTATCTGTATTCACTACCCCAACCATATGCTTTTTGGAATCCAAGATATCTGATCACAGGAATCTGTTGTTAGAGGTGTTCCCTAACTTCACATTGAAACCAAAACACCATTACCTCGAACATTATCCAAATCTCATTCATTGTTTTGGTCCTTTATTGAACTTCTGTACAATCCGTTTTGAGGGTAAACACAGCTTTTTTAAAAAAGTTGTGCGTGATGTGAACAATTTCAAAAACATTTTATTGACATTAGCCAAGAGACACCAACTTATGTTTGGCTACTACCTTGAGCTGCCCAGCCTTTTCAAGCCAAACCTTGAGGTTCACAGTTCTTCTACTCTCTGTACTGATATTTTGGACAACAGTATAAAGCAGGCACTTAAGAGGAAGTACACAAATGTTATGTCTGTTTGTCTGACAACAACAATTACTCGACATGGGACCACATATTCTGAAGGAATGTTTGTCTCATTTGGCAGCACAAGTGGACTACCTGATTTTGGAAAGATTGTCAAACTACTCATTGTGGCTGATAAGGCAATGTTCATCATTGAACCTTTTCAATCTGTGTATATTGAGCATTTAGGCTCTTTTGAACTGTTTAGAGCACTTTCTGCAGGTTTTCTTCTGGTTGAACCTGAAGATTTGAACCACTACGAACCATTATATTGCTACACCATTCAAGGAAGACAGCTGGTCACAGCAAAAGCCTTTTTGCTTCATTAAGGTATGCCGGACATATTTTAACTTAATATAATGTTATTCCTACCATGTCTACTTGCTCACTCCATGGACTTTGGTTAACTGCAGTCATTATGTCTTGTTGTTTTCTTTTTTTAATCATTCTTTGATTTCACATTTCAGAATGTTGCTCAGAGTTGTTTTGGCACCAGATGACATCAGGAGGCTGTTGATAGAAGAAATCCCAGAGACTCTGGAGGGCTTCAAGTTGATTCTGAGGACTAAGCTAAATCTGGGTTATGAGTTTGTAATACAGTATGAAGATCCGGACTTCCAGAATGAGTTGATAAACCTCAACTGTCCCACAGAATTGCCCAAGGATAAAGCAACCCTCAAAATAATCCAGAAGATGCCACCTGACCAACACTTGGTGACAGTTAGTGACAGCAGTACCCTTGACACTGCCAGCCTGTCATCTGCTTCATCATCTACAGAAACCAGCCCACCTGATATGATGAAGAACTGGTCTGAGCCCTTTAGCATTCCAACTTTCTCTTATGATGTGGAACTGAAGCTGAAGAGAGGAAATGAAGCATATGCCAAAGATGGTTCCCGGATAGAGGTCCTCAAGGGCCTCAAGAGTGAAATCTTGGACAGACTTGTTGGAGAGATGTTCAGAATCGATGCATATCCATCACAGGTACAAATTGAAGAAGTTGCCAAAGCATTGGTAGAAAAGCATCCCTGTTTAAGAGAGGTAGGGTCCACAGATGGCTGGTACTGCTGGAAGTACAGTTTGAATTTTAAAATGGGCAATTATCGGCACAAGTTACGTGCTGCCGGGTGTACAGCAGTGTTGGTGAACAAGACTCGAATGTTTGAAGATGGGAAAACTAAGCGGAAGATCAAGAAGCCAAGGCGATCTGAAACCAACTTCCTTCCAGATATACCTGATGAAGACACCTTTACTTCCCTTGAAGAGGACAGGAAGACACTTCTGATGGAATTTAAAAAGGTGAATCCCAACAACAAGATAATTGATGCAGCCATGGCAAACACTTATGCTTTGAGAAGAAAGGAGATCGTTGATGATGAGCCTCTTGTGAGTATGGTCAAATCCAGATGGCCTGCACTGTTCTCGGAGAGACAGGTATTATGCTTCCCACTCTCCCACTGCTTTTATTCAAAGTGTCAGACAACATTATAATACCAATTAACAGTAGCAGTTAACACAGGAAAAACTAAAAGCACTGTTCATAGGAAAACTAAAAATTGTTACATTGCTGTACTGTTAGTTGTTATTGTTTCATAGTGTCACCAGGTACTACCAGTATGACCTGTTGAGCGTATACAATTAAATCATTGTTTTTTTTTTAATTCTGCATCAAGATCCTTGCGGAATTCAGCCGTCTGATGTCTACTGATCTCCTGAGCTCCTTCTTTGGTGGACTTGATGAATATCTGCCCAGGTTTCTTGACCTTTTCAGAAAAAAGGATCACATTGCAGAGCTCCAAGACATTGTTAGATGGCTGGACGCTCATGTAAGTATTGCACATGTATCTTTCATTTTGTGATGAGAAAATAGCCTTTTCTCTTTTTAACACTGTCTGTGTGTTTGCATGTGTCGGTGTTTGCTTTTGCATTTCAGGATTCCAATCAGAATAAGCGAACAGCAGTCTTACTTGGCATGCCGCATTTCCTTCGTGAAGAGCCCTCAAGCTTTCTTAAGACCTGTGAGGTAGGTTTAAAGCTTCCTCAAATGACTTGACGTGTGATTTGGAACCACTGTTTGAATTGAAGGATAGATTCAAACCAAAGATGGAAAAAGCAGCATGAATAGCATGAGACACTGAAATACTGTATTTGTATTCCAAACTGCAATATAATAAAAGCATTTCCTGGTTATCAGTTTAATATTTAGCTTCATGGTGATTTTGTTTTTCAGCCAACTGATCCAGTTGAAGATACCTTGAAAGGAACCAGTGTCGGGATCCTGATTGTGTCTGAAGAGATCGGCAGATATGTGGTCCCAATCGAGACCAATGACATTTGTCTCGTCTTGGAGGAACAGCTGGCTGTCATGAATATTTCTGATATTCCCAAGGCATTCGGACTAATGATGGGTCTGATGTATGCGCTCAATGTTGACTACCCAAAGCATCTCAAATATACGTTTGAAGTAATGCAAAAGCTTTTCTTGAATGTCGGAGGGTGTAGCTGCTCTTCACGTGTTAATGGTCTCCGTAACAGGCTGCTTTACAAAAAGTTGTAGTGCAGAAATCTCCCCTAGCATTTGGACTTGGTCTTCAGATATTTTTTTTGCTTTCATATTTGGACTTTGAAAGTGGAAACTGTTTGCCCCTTTAAATGGCTCTTGGCAACTTGTTTTTCTGTTTTATGCAATGTAGCACATGGGTTTGGTCCCGAAAGTGAAGGTTTTCTTTATTCACTTTTGTATTGTTTTGTGCCCTTTGCTCCCATGTGTGGACTTTGAGAATGTTATCTATGCTTAAAAGGGCATATTTTTTTTTACAGTGTACCACCTGAAAGCAGGTTGGAGGGGTGGGGGGGATGCGTGCGCGTGTTAAAAACAAAAAAACTGTCTTCATTTGCCAGGAGGATGTTTTGTGTTCACCAGAGGTTGCAAGCAGTAGGGTGTCCCCTAATAGTCCTGTTCCACCGAAGGCCCTCTGATGATTGTACGTCGTGCGTGCGTGTGCGTGCGTGCGTGCATGTATGTGTGTTGCTGGGAGAATACATATTTATGAAAACTTGTTTAGTTCATGTGGCAAATGGCTCTAGTACTGGCCAAGTACAAAAAACATCATTTTATCTGAAAGTAGTAACAAATAATCAACAGTAACATCTCACTGTTTACACATTCAGACATGTTATTGAAAACTGAATCTGCTGTATGCTCTTTAGTACTCCGTCCACAGTAGCCTAGTTGGTTAAGATTGTATAGCATTCCTCTTCACAAAATGAGAAACCCTATTTTTCTCCACTGCCTGGTATTTGAGTTCAATGTATTCAGTGCAAATACCTCTGCATTTACCCCCACTGTTTCTAAGTAGGTTTGTTTTACAGGCTGGTATGATGAATGCAGCTACATAAACAATCTGTGCTAAACTTCAAAAAGTCAACATAAACCACAGTGCACAATGCATTATGTGTCGCTTAGAAAATACTGCATCAGGCTCAACTTTCTGGACGCATGCAATCTGTAGCATCACTCTAAAAGCTCTCTGGGAGTATAAGCTGCAGTGCCGGCTGCATAGGTTGTTCCATCCTCAGATCAGAAATTTTGAGAATGTGTTGTACTAATATGTTGTACTTGGTTTACTTCCAAAACGCATTCAAAATACACATTTGTCAAACTTGTTATGCCGTCAAAGCCTTGAGCATGTTGTCTACAACAATGGCATAAGAAGTTGGACAAATGTGTATTTTGAATGCGTTTTGGAAGTAAACCAGCAAAAACCTAAAATGATTTGTTTTGAATACTTCAAGCTGACTTTTTTGTTGCCTTTTACACTCATTTATTGTACAGGGGTTCAGACTACACAGACACTTTTGTATTGTTTTGTGCCCTTTGCTCCCATGTGTGGACTTTGAGAATGTTGGTATCTGTTTTTTTTTACTTTTATTACAGTGTTCATAGCTCCCTGTCACTGAATATTTTTATAATTTCCCTTGTTTAAACTACATGGAAGAGGCAGTGAATGTTAATAAATATGGAAAAGAAAAGAAATGTGTCTCATCATAGTATTTAATTCAACTAGTGTTCTTATTTTGAACCAGCATGCAAGTTAGTCAAGTTAACTTTCTTACCTTTTTTGAAACAACAAGTTTTAAGTATTTAATTAAACTAGTGTTCTTATTCTGAAACAACATGCAAGTTAGTCAAGTTAACTTACTTACCTTTTTTGACACAACAAGAGCTGAAGCAATTTTTTGTTGACTTGACTAAGTACGGAAAGTTATTTCAAAATACGTTTTATTGTCAAGTTAACTCAAAAATGTAAGGCAGCGCGGTAACAAACCTTTTTAAGTTAAAAGGGCATATTTTTTTTTACAGTGTAGGAACAGATGTTGTAGGGAACAATTTAATTGTGACTTCTGATTTTGAGGTATCAGCTACTGTAGTGGTAGGGATTGATGTTATAGCATATGTTGTAGGAACTGATGTAGTAGTAGTTTCTGATATTGTAGTATGAGTTAATGTAGTGGTTTGGCCAGATGTAGGGAACAATTTAGTTGTGACTTCTGATGTTGTAGTATCAGCTAATGTAGTGGTAGGGGTGGATGTTGTGGTAGCAGCTAATGTTGTAGTAGGAACAGATGTTGTTGTGTCAGCTAATGTTGTAGTATCAGCTAATGTTGTTGTAGCAGCTAATGTAGTTGTGTCAGCTAATGTTGTTGTAGGCATATCTGTAGTCGTAGCAGCTACTGTAGTGGTAGCGATGTGTGTTGTAGCATATGTTGTAGGGACTGATGTAGTAGTAACTTCTGATGTTGTTGTGTCAGCTAATGTAGTGGTTTGGCCAGATGTTGTTGCAGATGTTGTAGGGAACAATTTAGTTGTGACTTCTGATGTTGTAGTATCAGCTACTGTAGTGGTAGGGATGGATGTTGTTGCAGATGTCGTAGGGACTGATGTAGTTGTTATCTCTGATGTTGTAGAAGCAGCTAATGTTGTAGTATCAGCTAATGTAGTGGTTTGGCCAGATGTTGTAGCATATGTTGTAGGGTCTGATGTGGTAGTAATTTCTGATGTTGTTGTGTCAGCTAATGTTGTAGTAGGAACAGATGTTGTGGTAGGAACAGATGTTGTTGTGTCAGCTAATGTTGTTGTATCAGCTAATGTAGTTGTAGGCATATCTGTAGTCGTAGCAGCTACTGTTGTGGTTGGGATTGATGTTGGAACAGATGTTATAGGGACTGATGTGGTAGTAATTTCTGATATTGTAGTATCAGTTAATGTTGTGGTTGGGATGGATGTTGTTGCAGATGTTTTAGGGTCTGATGTGGTAGTAACTTCTGATGTTGTTGTGTCAGCTAATGTAGTGGTGGGGATGGATGTTGTTGCAGATGTTGTAGGGACTGATGTAGTAGTAATTTCTGATGTTGTTGTGTCAGCTAATGTTGTGGTTGGGATGGATGTTGTTGCAGATGTTTTAGGGTCTGATGTGGTAGTAACTTCTGATGTTGTTGTGTCAGCTAATGTAGTGGTGGGGATGGATGTTGTTGCAGATGTTGTAGGGACTGATGTAGTAGTAATTTCTGATGTTGTTGTGTCAGCTAATGTTGTGGTAGGGATGGATGTTGTAGTATCAGCTAATGTTGTAGTAGGAACAGATGTTGTAGGGAACAATTTAGTTGTGACTTCTGATTTTGAGGTATCAGCTACTGTAGTGGTAGGGATTGATGTTGGAACAGATGTTATAGGGACTGATGTGGTAGTAATTCCTAATGTTGTAGGAACTGCTAATGTTGTGGTAGGGATGGATCTTGTTGCATATGTTGTAGGAACTGATGTAGTAGTAATTTCTGATATTGTAGTATCAGTTAATGTTGTGGTTTGGCCAGATGTTGTTGCAGATGTAGGGAACAATTTAGTTGTGACTTCTGATGTTGTAGTATCAGCTAATGTTGTGGTAGGGATGGATGTTGTGGTAGCAGCTAATGTTGTTGTGTCAGCTAATGTTGTAGTAGCAGCTAATGTTGTAGTAGCAGCTAATGTTGTTGTAGGCATATCTGTAGTCGTAGCAGCTACTGTAGTGGTAGGGATTGATGTTGGAACAGATGTTATAGGGACTGATATAGTAGTAATTCCTGATGTTGTAGTATCAGCTAATGTAGTGGTGGGGATGGATGTTTTAGAAGCAGCTGATGTTGTAGTAGGAACAGATGTTGTGGTAGCAGCTAATGTAGTGGTGGGAACAGATGTTGTAGGGAACAATTTAGTTGTGACTTCTGATGTTGTAGTATCAGCTAATGTTGTGGTAGGGATGGATGTTTTTGCAGATGTTGTAGGGTCTGATGTGGTAGTAATTTGTGATGTTGTAGTATGAGCTAATGTTGTGGTAGGGATGGATGATGTGGCAGATGTCGTAGGGACTGATGTAGTAGTAATTTCTGATGTTGTAGTATCAGCTAATGTAGTGGTTTGGCCAGATGTTGTTGCAGATGTTGTAGGGAACAATTTAGTTGTGACTTCTGATGTTGAGATATCAGCTAATGTAGTGGTTGGGATGGATGTTGTTGCAGATGTTGTAGGGACTGATGTAGTAGTAATTTCTGATGTTGTTGTGTCAGCTAATGTAGTGGTGGGGATGGATGTTGTAGTATCAGCTAATGTAGTATCAGTTAATGTAGTTGTAGCAGCTAATGTTGTTGTAGGCATATCTGTAGTCGTAGCAGCTACTGTTGTGGTTGGGATTGATGTTGGAACAGATGTTATAGGGACTGATGTGGTAGTAATTCCTGATGTCGTAGTATCAGCTAATGTAGTGGTTTGGCCAGATGTTGTTGCAGATGTTGTAGGGACTGATGTGGTAGTAACTTCTGATGTTGTTGTGTCAGCTAATGTTGTAGTAGGAACAGATGTAGTAGGGAACAATTTAGTTGTGACTTCTGATTTTGAGGTATCAGCTAATGTTGTGGTAGGGATGGATGTTTTTGCAGATGTTGTAGGGTCTGATGTGGTAGTAATTTGTGATGTTGTAGTATGAGCTAATGTTGTGGTAGGGATGGATGATGTGGCAGATGTCGTAGGGACTGATGTAGTAGTAATTTCTGATATTGTAGTATGAGTTAATGTAGTGGTTTGGCCAGATGTTGTTGCAGATGTTGTAGGGAACAATTTAGTTGTGACTTCTGATGTTGAGATATCAGCTAATATTGTGGTAGGGATGGATGTTGTAGCATATGTTGTAGGGACTGATGTAGTAGTAACTTCTGATGTTGTTGTGTCAGCTAATGTAGTAGTAGGAACAGATGTTGTAGTAGCAGCTAATGTTGTAGTATCAGCTAATGTAGTCGTAGCAGCTAATGTTGTTGTAGGCATATCTGTAGTCGTAGCAGCTACTGTAGTGGTTGGGATTGATGTTGGAACAGATGTTATAGGGACTGATGTAGTAGTAATTCCTAATGTTGTAGTAACTGCTAATGTTGTGGTAGGGATGGATGTTATAGCAGATGTTATAGGGACTGATGTAGTATTAATTTCGGATGTTGTAGTATCAGCTAATGTAGTGGTTTGGCCAGATGTTGATGTTGACTTCTGATGTTGAGATATCAGCTAATATTGTGGTAGGGATGGATGTTGTAGCATATGTTGTAGGGACTGATGTAGTAGTAACTTCTGGTGTTGTTGTGTCCGCTAATGTAGTGGTGGGGATGGATGTTGTAGAAGCAGCTAATGTTGTAGTAGGAACAGATGTTGTTGTGTCAGCTAATGTAGTAGTAGGAACAGATGTTGTAGGGAACAATTTAGTTGTGACTTCTGATGTTGTAGTATCAGCTACTGTAGTAGTAGGGATAGATGTTGTTGCAGATGTCGTAGGGACTGATGTAGTTGTTATCTCTGATGTTGTAGAAGCAGCTAATGTTGTAGTATCAGTTAATGTGGTGGTTGGGATGGATGTTGTTGCAGATGTTGTAGGGTCTGATGTGGTAGTAATTCCTGATGTTGTAGTATCAGCTAATGTAGTGGTTTGGCCAGATGTTGTTGCAGATGTTGTAGGGAACAATTTAGTAGTAACTTCTGATGTTGTAGTATCAGCTAATGTTGTAGTAGGAACAGATGTTGTTGTGTCAGCTAATGTTGTAGTAGGAACAGATGTTGTAGGGAACAATTTAGTTGTGACTTCTGATGTTGTAGTATCAGCTAATGTTGTGGTAGGGATGGATGTTTTTGCAGATGTTGTAGGGTCTGATGTGGTAGTAATTTGTGATGTTGTAGTATGAGCTAATGTTGTGGTAGGGATGGATGATGTGGCAGATGTCGTAGGGACTGATGTAGTAGTAATTTCGGATGTTGTAGTATCAGCTAATGTAGTGGTTTGGCCAGATGTTGTTGCAGATGTTGTAGGGAACAATTTAGTTGTGACTTCTGATGTTGTAGTATCAGCTAATATTGTGGTTGGGATGGATGTTGTTGCAGATGTTGTAGGGTCTGATGTGGTAGTAATTTCTGATGTTGTTGTGTCAGCTAATGTTGTGGTAGGGATGGATGTTGTAGTAGCAGCTAATGTTGTAGTATCAGCTAATGTAGTTGTGTCAGCTAATGTTGTTGTAGGCATATCTGTAGTTGTAGCAGCTAATGTTGTTGTAGGCATATCTGTAGTCGTAGCAGCTACTGTTGTGGTAGGGATTGATGTTGGAACAGATGTTATAGGGACTGATGTGGTAGTAATTCCTAATGTTGTAGGAACTGCTAATGTTGTGGTAGGGATGGATGTTGTAGCATATGTTGTAGGGACTGATGTAGTAGTAATTTGTGATGTTGTAGTATCAGTTAATGTTGTGGTTGGGATGGATGTTGTTGCAGATGGTCTAGGGTCTGATGTAGTAGTCATTTCTGATATTGTAGTATGAGTTAATGTAGTGGTTTGGCCAGATGTTGTTGCAGATGTAGGGAACAATTTAGTTGTGACTTCTGATGTTGTAGTATCAGCTAATGTTGTGGTTGGGATGGATGTTGTAGGAACAGATGTTGTAGGGTCTGATGTGGTAGTAACTTCTGATGTTGTCGTATCAGCTAATGTTGTGGTAGGGATGGATGTTGTGGTAGCAGCTAATGTAGTACTAGGAACAGATGTTGTGGTAGCAGCTAATGTTGTAGTAGGAACAGATGTTGTTGTGTCAGCTAATGTTGTAGTATCAGTTAATGTAGTTGTAGCAGCCAATGTTGTTGTAGGCATATCTGTAGTCGTAGCAGCTACTGTAGTGGTAGGGATTGATGTTGGAACAGATGTTATAGGGACTGATATAGTAGTAATTCCTGATGTCGTAGTATCAGCTAATGTAGTGGTTTGGCCAGATGTTGTTGCAGATGTTGTAGGGAACAATTTAGTAGTAACGTCTGATGTTGTAGTATCAGCTAATGTTGTAGTAGGAACAGATGTTGTTGTGTCAGCTAATGTTGTAGTAGGAACAGATGTTGTAGGGAACAATTTAGTTGTGACTTCTGATGTTGTAGTATCAGCTAATGTTGTGGTAGGGATGGATGTTTTTGCAGATGTTGTAGGGTCTGATGTGGTAGTAATTTGTGATGTTGTAGTATGAGCTAATGTTGTGGTAGGGATGGATGATGTGGCAGATGTCGTAGGGACTGATGTAGTAGTAATTTCGGATGTTGTAGTATCAGCTAATGTAGTGGTTTGGCCAGATGTTGTTGCAGATGTTGTAGGGAACAATTTAGTTGTGACTTCTGATGTTGTAGTATCAGCTAATATTGTGGTTGGGATGGATGTTGTTGCAGATGTTGTAGGGTCTGATGTGGTAGTAATTTCTGATGTTGTTGTGTCAGCTAATGTTGTGGTAGGGATGGATGTTGTAGTAGCAGCTAATGTTGTAGTATCAGCTAATGTAGTTGTGTCAGCTAATGTTGTGGAAGGGAAGGATGTTGTTGCAGAAGTCGTATGGACTGATGTAGTAGTAATTTCTGATATTGTAGTATCAGCTAGTGTAGTGGTTGGGATGGATGTTGTTGCAGATGTTTTAGGGTCTGATGTGGTAGTAACTTCTGATGTTGTTGTGTCAGCTAATGTAGTGGTGGGGATGGTTGTAGTAGGGAACAATTTAGTTGTGACTTCTGATTTTGAGGTATCAGCTACTGTAGTGGTAGGGATTGATGTTATAGCAGATGTTGTAGGAACTGATGTAGTAGTAATTTCTGATATTGTAGTATGAGTTAATGTAGTGGTTTGGCCAGATGTTGTTGCAGATGTAGGGAACAATTTAGTTGTGACTTCTGATGTTGTAGTATCAGCTAATGTTGTGGTAGGGATGGATGTTTTTGCAGATGTTGTAGGGTCTAATGTGGTAGTAATTTGTGATGTTGTAGTATGAGCTAATGTTGTGGTAGGGATGGATGATGTGGCAGATGTCGTAGGGACTGATGTAGTAGTAATTTCGGATGTTGTAGTATCAGCTAATGTAGTGGTTTGGCCAGATGTTGTTGCAGATGTTGTAGGGAACAATTTAGTTGTGACTTCTGATGTTGTAGTATCAGTTAATGTTGTGGTAGGGATGGATGATGTGGCAGATGTTGTAGGTTCTGATGTAGTTGTAATTTCTGATGTTGTTGGGTCAGCTAATGTAGTAGTAGGAACAGATGTTGTTGTGTCAGCTAATGTTGTAGTATCAGCTAATGTTGTAGTAGCAGCTAATGTTGTTTTAGGCATATCTGTAGTCGTAGCAGCTACTGTAGTGGTAGGGATTGATGTTGGAACAGATGTTATAGGGACTGATGTAGTTGTAACTTCTGATGTTGTCGTATCAGCAAATGTAGTGGTAGGGATGGATGTTATAGCAGATGTTATAGGGACTGCTGTAGTTGTAACTTCTGATGTTGTAGTATCTGCTAATGTAGTGGTAGGGATGGATGATGTGGCAGATGTCGTAGGGACTGATGTAGTAGTAATTTCGGATGTTGTAGTATCAGCTAATGTAGTGGTTTGGCCAGATGTTGTTGCAGATGTTGTAGGGAACAATTTAGTTGTGACTTCTGATGTTGTAGTATCAGCTAATGTAGTGGTAGGGATGGATGTTGTAGTATATGTTGTAGGGACTGATGTGGTAGTAATTCCTACTGTTGTAGTATCTGCTAATGTTGTGGTAGGGATGGATGTTATAGCAGATGTTGTAGGGACTGATATTATATTAGTAATTTCTGATATTGTAGTATGAGTTAATGTAGTGTTTTGGCCAGATGTTGTTGTGTCAGCTAATGTAGTAGTAAGAACAGATGTTGTAGTAGGAACAGATGTTGTAGTAGGAACAGATGTTGTTGTGTCAGCTAATGTAGTAGTAGGAACAGATGTTGTTGTGTCAGCTAATGTTGTAGTATCAGCTAATGTAGTTGTAGGCATATCTGTAGTCGTAGCAGCTACTGTAGTGGTTGGGCTTGATGTTGTAGCAGATGTTGTAAGTATAGGTGTGGTAGTCACTTCTGTTGTAGTAACAGCTAACGTGGTTGTGGCAGGAGGAGATTTAATAGTTGTAGTTGTAGTTTTAGTTTCAGAGTCAGTTGTGTCTGTATTGGAGGAGGAGTCAGTTGTGTCTGTGGATGAATCTGTTGTGTCTGTATTGGAGGAGGAGCCAGTTGTGTCTGTGGATGAATCTGTTGTGTCTGTATTGGAGGAGGAGCCAGTTGTGTCTGTGGATGAATCTGTTGTGTCTGTATTGGAGGAGGAGTCAGTTGTGTCTGTGGATGAATCTGTGTCTGTATTGGAGGAGGAGCCAGTTGTGTCTGTGGATGAATCTGTTGGTATGTATGGTACAGAGATGGATCTGGGTAAACGAGGCCGATGTTTCTTGGTACAAGAGACTTTGATTTTTTTAAGTTTTCCAGTTAGGTCCAAATAAATCAGTGTTAAAGTTTGTTCTTTCTGTGGAGAGAAATAAAGAGAAACATTTAAAAACATGTAAGAAAAATTGTACATAGTCTGTGTCACAGTGCACTACATTTACATTATAGTTTAGTTTTCCTTACATATCAGTTTTAATGGATATTTATTGATTAAAGGAGATCTTACCTCAATATTAATTTTGACATATAGAAACGTATTATTTCTCCATTGTTTGACATCCTTGTTTTGATCCACATGGAGACCTTGAACAGCAAAAGTTATTATTTCATTTAGAGTCACATTGTGATGCTTAAAATACCTTCATTCAGATTTCCTGATAAACCTTTAAAATTTGCTGGACTAACTAGCAGGGTCTGTTTTTATCAACACATTGCAAATCATGTGTCTTATGTTATATAATAACAAATAAACACCAAACATACACAACACCAAAGTACCGAATCACCCACCATTAGGCCTAGAGTACTCACCAGACACCAAAACGTTCTTCAGAGTGCGTCCAGAGAGTTTCACAGTCATTTCACTCTTCTCACACTTCATTTGAGGAGCCACAGCTTTTGAAGCAGCACGTAATGGTGTGAGAGTAAGGCACGAGACAGTTGCCGTTATGTTTTGGTTCAGCCCGCGGTCAAAGTACTGCACCATCAGAGCATGGAGCTGCATCCACTCCATCACCTAGGGATTACATGTTAGATAAGGAATCCGTATAAAGAATAAAACATATAATATATATAACATAAATTGGATAACAGAGGTGATGTAGCACTTGGAGATGCAGGATTAACAGTGTAGATCAACACTACGAGTTCCTTGCCTTGTGACGAAGGTAGCAACCTTTAAAGTAGACCTTGAGTAGCATCCAAGGTCCATGTTTCACTGCTGTGTGCTTGCAGTGAGCAGGGAGATGCTGGATGCTGATGGGAGAGAGGTTGTCTGTGGAAATGAGAGTCAAGGAACTACATTAATGTGGGGTTATATCCAGATACTGTGCTGTATACTAATTTTATCTTTACTGACCGGTGAACAAGAATAGATGGGTTTGTCTGGCCACAGCAAACCTCAGAATGAGAGACTCGCTTTCACAGTGAAACTGTGGCAGATAATCGTGGGTAATATTCATTCCATCCAAACTCTTGGAAGACACTGAAAAGAAAACAGAGCCTAGACTGATGAATGAAAAAGGCTACATAATATTACAGACACCAAAGTAAAGGTTTCCATAGAGTAATGACATTATTGTTTTGAGGAAGTCACCAGTAATGCTTAGAGCATGGGTCGGGAACCTGTGGCTCGCGAGCCACTGTCGCTACACGATGGTAGTCCTTTGGGGGATAGTAGTCCCTCACATTGCGCATGCTCAGACACAAACGGTTTACGGCATAAGGCTCAACATCAACATCAACATATCTGGCTTGTCTTAACGCATAATGTAGGTTTATTTAACGTAATATTTAATAATGTTGTAAACGGTTTAAACGTCAACATATGGGGCTTGTCTTAACGCATAATGTGGGTATATTTAATGTTATATTTAATTATGTTGTAAACGGCTAACAGCATAAGGCTCTACGTCAACATATGAAACGAAACTGGGGAGAGACTTTTTGATCCTCCACCTCATCTGTTTTGTCCACTGTGACATCTTCTTTGTTTTTAAATAAATGGTCATGTTATCAAAAAACTGGCTTTCGTCGCTTTTCTCCACGGCTGTGTTCGAATACGCTTAAAATGCTCCCTTCCTTCCTTCCCCCCTCCCTAGTAAGAGAGCAAGTACTGTTCGAAATGTCTTAAACCCTCTCTTCCTCTTTAGTAAGATACCTTGAAATACGTCACATAACGGTCATTTTTCAAGAGAGCATCTGAGCTGCCTTGCTGTCTTATGGCGGCAGGTATTACCCATAACTCTCTGCGCCATTCCCTAACCGGAGACAAATTTAAAAAAAGATGGCGGATGAAATCGTCGAAGTTTCACAAAAGTATTCACCGATGTACGTTTCTTTGCTTTTTTTGGTAATTTTTTTAAAAAAGTTACCGAGAAATAAACAGTGTACTATGTACTTATGTCATGATTGATTAACAAAAATAGTCTGTTTCGTTAGCGATGTATCCGTTAGCCAGGTCGCTAACAGTAGCTGCTAGCTAGCAAATAAGCACACACAGGATGATGACACAGCGTCATGTTGCCGTACATCCTATCTTAATAGACTGTTCGAAATCAACGGTTTTTGAGATACCTTCCCCCGAAAGGACCTCTCTCGTCAGACACCTGTCCAACTAGAGATCAAGGATTAGACAGCTATCTAAGAATCCGAACACAGCCCATGATTGAAAACGGATCTGTCGTTGTGACGCATGCGCGCGCGGCTTCGCTGTCCACAGCAGTCGACAGTGTCGCAAAATGACGCATGCGCAATGTGAGGGACTACTATCCCCCAAAGGACTACCATCGTGTAGCGACAGCCACCACTGGCTCTTTTGCTGACGGCCGGGGCTCTCGGACGAAATGGGTTGGAGAAAAATACAGAAAAAAAACGTGTAATCAAGGGATCAGCCTAGGTCTAGTAGAAGGCTAAAATAACAGTCAATACTACTTATATTAAAATTACAAGGCTTCGTGGCAAATACGTAGGTCTACCCAGGCCCGGGGTGGGTAATCGGGAGAGTCGGGAGAGTTCCCGGTGGGCCGCTTCACTTCTGGGCCGGTGGAGAATTACATTTTTTGACATTTGTCACGTTAGTCCATCTTCTCTTAAAGTAGGCTACACACGTTCCGCATTCTGACACCGCAGCCTCTGCATGGGTTGTACCATGCGAGGAAGTTCTCCCCTCCCAAATAGAGTTGGTTGGGTCCATAGCCCGTCTTTTCCAAAAAGTTTTCTCAGATAGGCTACCAGCTGGGCCAGCCCTACCGCAACGATACGCGTCAGGGAGGATGGTTGGAAGGAAGAGGCCAGGAGGGGCTGAAAAAGCCAGGTTGAAAAAAAGAAAGGCATTCGAGGAGGATGCTGCCAAATGTGCCAAGCTTACCGATTTATTTTCAAGAGGACAAACTCAAGTGGCAACTGGTAAAGAGAGACATAGGCCTGGATTAGCAACGTAACTATTCGGCTAACGTAGTAGCGCTGGTTAATATCGTTGTAGCTTTGTCAACCTATTCGCAAGCAAAATATTAAATTGAATTAAAATATTAGCCTTTTTATATCACCCAATATATGGCGATCCATAGACTTTGCAAATATTATGCAAATATTGATTAGAAAACTCAAACTTGATCTGTGAGCAGCAGAATTAATAAACCAGTCTCACTGAAAATTATGAGGAGGCCATGATTACAGGGACAGGTAGAGAGGATAACAGAGTAAACAATATGAATTAAAGTTATTTAATGTAAGAAAGAGCAGTATATGACAGTACTTGATGAACCAATATGCATTGTGTGCTCAGAAGTGGGTGTAGTAAAGGAGTAAATCAGCACAATATACCAATGCAGAAAAATGACAATGACGGCCCCCTGTGAGTTGAACTCTAAACATTAGTTCAATATGCCTCTTTGTTGAAGAGTGGGATACGTTTCAAATGTTTTATTTATTTATTTCTGCTTTTGTTAATTTATCAACCTATACTTTTTATTTTTTGTTAACTTCTCAGCTTAAGTGGATTATTATTTAACCTTTACATTATTTGTTGAACCATGGTATTAATAATAAAAAAAACTACAGGATAGTAAGAGCTGAACTGTTGCTTAATTTTTCCAATTTCCACTACCATGGAAAAAGTGGGCCGGTCTTGGGCCTGAAATTCCCGGGCTGAAAAGTGGCCCCACTCCGGCCCTGGGTCTACCTGAGTGATTTAATTTAAATTTCCACCTCACTTGACTCCGTATCCATAGCCTGCACAACATTGTTACGGCTGGTTGCCATGCCAATATCAAACAAAATCACAGATTTCCCTACATTTCCGTCAACGAGAAAACTTTCATTGTTAAAGATGATAGTTTAGAGAAAAATGTCGAAAAGGAAAAAAACGTATCGCGCATCCCTGGTGTTTCTATCGGCGATTTCGAAATGGAGGTTGCCGACCTGACCTCGTCTGACATCTGGGTGGGCAAGTTCAAATCACTGAACGATCAGCTGGAAGGAATCGCACGTCAGCGAGCACAGCTTGCGAGCGAACACAAGTGGACTGACATGGGTAAGCTTCCATCCGAAGACGAACTGATTCTAAAAATGATTCTGATTAAAAAAAACTTGGAATGAACTGCCCATTACACATCGCACATTGCAACGTGTTAGTATTGCTGTGTTAACCATCTTCGGTCACTTATGCATGTGAGAAATCTTACTCACATATGAAAAATATAAAGACGAACCTGCGCTCGCGTTTAAATGATGAAATCCTCAATGCTTGCATGAAGCTTCACCTCACTGAATATGAGCCAGACTATAAGGCCATCAGCAAGTCTATGCAGCACCAGAAGTCGCATTAATCTCTGGTAGGCCTAATGTTCAATTTCGAGTGTTGTGTTGTTAACGTTGTTAACTTCATGTCGTTGTTACTTTTGTCATTTCCCATTGCCATTTACAATTCAAGTTACTAGTACCATAACTTTTAAAACTAGTAGAAAATGTATTTAAAAAAACTGTTGAATAAAAGTAACTGTTAGTTAAATATCCAAACTTTTTCTTGTAATCGTCTTTTTGTGGCTCTTCTGAGATAAAAAAAAAAAGAAAAAATGGTAAAAGTGGCTCTCCAGGCAAAAAAAAATCCCGACCCCTGGCTTAGAGGACACAAATAACACATTTTTATGCCATTCATGCATATCAGGCTATTCTGTGGTGACAAGTGAAGAGGGGAAACATGCACACATACAGACTTCACCTTAATGTGATGGTGTAGCGCAAGTGATCTCTCCACTAGAGACATGGCATAGCACAGGCCTGTAATTCTGTTGGGTTATCTGGAGGCACCACCTCAGTGGGTGCTCTGAACCAAACACACCCCAGTATTTCAAACTTCAGTATGCAATCATGACCACACTTTATATGGACTATCCTTAGGGACCTAATCAATAAGGCTATGCACTGTGCTTTTTATAGTATTGCATGTTGTCTCAAATTATACCTGGGTTAGTTTTTAGTTGAAGGATAAGGTTTAAAGTTGGGATTGGTAAAATGTAATAATATGTAGATGCTTTGGGAGTACAAAGTGTTAGCTATCATTGATAAATTAATTGTAAACCAAAATCATCCTTTTCTTCAGAATTCTTTGTAAATCTGAATGGCTGAGCTAACAGTAGTTACCATACAAGTCTGGTGATTTCATGCTACGATGCTGTTCTTATTGTTTCCATCACAGGAAGAGCAGATATTCCATGAGATGCACAATTTAAGCAAACATTTTAGTTTCATTCTCAAACTCATACAGCAGCCAGGCAGTATAGTTGTAGCCTAAAATAGCACTGCAACTAAATTAACATCTGAAGTATTAGATAAAAGATGTTTGTCGCATCAATTGTGCCTTTATGTGCAACACAGTTATCATACTCACACTGTAGGTGCCTCCAGGTCATATTATTGCGCTTCAAGCTAGCTTCAGGAACCACTGTTTTGCCTGAGATTAAGTGATGGGATGAATTTGATGAGGCTGAGTGGTAGTCCATTTTCACTGATGTCTCATCCGTTTGAAGTGCTCTAATCTGTCTCACTGCAGAGACCCCACACACCTGCAGAAGTATTCCACCAAAAACCCACACTAGTGTTGGTAGGATCAACAAAACACGTCCCGCCATTTTCATGTAAAGAATAAAAAACGGTATTAATGTTCTTTCCTCAAAAGGGAAGTCTTCTGGAAGCTCAGTGTTCACACTAACATCACTTGCATTCTTCCAACAATGAAGGCCGGACCCTGGCACTGAAATGATTCTGTCATAGACAGGAGACACACTCAGTGTGCTATATATCTAATCTGGAACGTCTAGCTGGATTAGCTCACAGCCAATGAGCTACTGGGGCTAGGTTGTCATCAGAACACAAACATGAGGTACAAACAGTTTGTCTGGTTAGGAACAGAACTAAAAGCATTTAAATATCTTGTTTACTGAACAGGGACAGAATGGTCATTAATCAGTTTGTGTATTATTGTGTATTGTGTATGTCTACACACCATTGCCACTACCACAGCACTTAAAGTACATACCAAAATGCTTTACCAAACAATGAACGGCTTTGTCATCCTACATTGCAGCCATACCATGATTTAGTAATAAGGTATAATCTCATTTTTCTTTTTATATTGGGAATTGCAGTAATTGGATAAGGTTGAAGTTGAATTCAGTTTGGACATCAAGTCTCATGTGTGCCTCCATAGAACTATATAAAATTATTAGGGCTGTCAATAGATTAAAAAAAATTAACTAATTAATCTCACATTTTGAAATCCATTAATCTAGATTAATCGCGATTAAAAGTTTGTTTGTCTGGTTTTTTTTTTACTTCCAATGAAAAATATCTCAATTTCCATACATTGTCAATCAAATGAGCTGTGACACCCAGGTAATTGTCTTTGCTGACTGATGTCCAGTGGTCACCAGTAAGGGTGACGGTGGCAGCTTGCTCGAGGAGCTGAATTTTTCGTGCTCTCTCGCTGTCATAAAAGGAATGTATGCGAGACACAATGGTGCCCCTCGACGGTAAATCGTAAGAGTTATCTCCTGAAGCAATTCGAATCACCTCAGTCAGCCCAACGTCCTTAACTATGTTGATGGTCCGACAGTCACCGGCAACCCAAACTGCTAAAGCGTTGGTAACCTTTTCACGGACTGGTCTAGTTATTTTACTAGAGAAGTCGTAGAGTGTGGGTTGGCGACCATCTAACCTGGGACTGCTTTCTGTCGGGTGCTTTGCATTAAGGTGATAACTTAAAGACGAGCTGCTTCTGTGATAGCTAAATTCAATTTGACAAATGCTACATACAACTTTAGTTTTGTCGATTGTTCCGTAATTTTGCCTATTAAACAGAAACTTTCCGCCCAACAATCCCTCAGCTCTCTCCATCTTCAACTACCGCAGTGCTTCTCAAACTTTTTCTGTCATTCCCCACTTTGAACAAGGGGGTCTATTGGTAGGCCAAGCCCCCTACTTACATTGCCCGAGGGGACACAGGTTCAAGTCTGGCCTGATGTAATTTCCCAATCCTCTCCCCACCTCTTCTCCGCATCGCTTCCTGTCATAACTTCATAACTATCCAAATAAAGGCATTAAAAATAAAAAAAAATGCGTTAATTGCGTTAAAATATTGTTTCGCGTTAATCGCGGCCGCATTAATCGCATAGATTAACGCGTTAACGCTGACAGCCCTAAAAATTATATATGTTGGTTTTAGCATTTGACTGTTTTCAGATTTGTTTTTGTGGTCCCAATCTTACACAGATTGAGCTTTAATGTTCATATTGGATTATATTTCACAGCTTTTAGGGCCTGAAAATCTCAAACAAATCTTACGCTCTAGAACGGCTGACACAGACAGCCTGGAAATCAGCAGTTGGTGGGTTTCAGCAGTTCGGATGTTTTCCCCGTCAGCTTCCTCTCATAGGTTAGACTTTGTTCATAATGCTGTGGGGAAGAACAAGATCTGACAGAGGACAAGTGAGACACTCTTCAGATATGCATGCCATCGTTCCTCAGACTGTGTGTCATCTAGGATATAATACACCTTGTTCTCTGTGTGTCTTTTCTCTCAGCCTGTGACACTTGCAGCGGCATAATGTCATTCGGCCAAATCAAATCAAAATTAATTCCCAGTAAAACACAGCACGCATTATGATTGTCACTAGTGTTTCTGCTGACAGCCAATCAGCTGTTTTTGTAGTAGGAGGCGCCAAACAGCCAACTGTTGTCGTTTCAGTACATGCAAGTAAATGAAAGTTTGTCATTGCGTGACGGATAGTAGAGGCCTTTGCATCAGTTGGCTAACCGATAAAGGAAGTCCTGTGAATAAAGCAGAACATTCCTAATACAAAAAGTATTCTGACAGAGGAGATTAGCTCGCTAGCAATCTACTCTACCCATAGCAATATGTGTATAAACAATGATACTGGCAAAGCATTGCATTAGCGTGGTGTGTATCCACGACCCAATTATTGTTTTATCAGTTCACATTTATCAGTATGTATTATTACCTTTGTATTACAGTTTTTTACAGTCAATACAATGTTCACCTTTTCAAAACACTTGCTGACATTTAGATGCTCTTTTCAAAACAATTAACTCTCAGTTCATAACCAGACCATTTAGATGACTGCAGATGGAAATGTGCTGCATTTTGACAGACACATGATACTATACCCCTGAAAATAAAACAGATTATTCTGATTTTAGCAGTTCAGTTTTTGTTTGTAACATTGTTAACATCTATACAAAAGTGATCATATTTGCCTTGAATTGTGGAAGTCTATAGGGGAAATGTTATGGAGTTGATGTAAGGTATGGGTTTTCAATGACAAAAACGGACCCAATAATACAAATATTATACCAAACTCAAAGTGTTATCTAAAGGACAGATTTTCCTTATCGTTAACACACTATAACCCATTCCCTCAGCAAGAAAACCTATAGGTTTGCTTCAGGTGAAATTCCTCCTCATCATTCATCAAGTGCTCTTACATGGGGTGACAATGATGAAGCTAGACAATGAGTGCAGACAAACTAAGCTTGACATCAGTCACTGATGAATTATGTTTTTGTTTGGGTAGAACTGAAAGGCAGACACCTTCTGGGGTGTCAAAGTGCAGAAATTCAGACCAGGGCAACAAGAGCACTCCCAGTATGTTATCATTTGGGATAATGTTGTCATCAGACTGATTTGGTTCACGTCTGGTTCAGTGACCATCCCAGGGTCACAAATCTTTCTTCCACACTTGTTCCCTATTTTCCATAGCCTGGCTCGTCCCACCTGTTGCCCCCAGCTCACCTATACCAGGCTCCATTTCTCAGTGCACTTGAGGATTTGTTTTCGCCGTACATTATGCCCACCAGGGTATTTCCCACGGTATTTGGCAAGGACAAACATCTTGTTTTTCTGAATCTGTCCAGAGAGGAGTCAATCTTGTGATCCAGAGAGTAGTTACAGTGTTGAGAATGACGATGAGTAGTTCCATTTATTTATTTATTTAAACTATGTTGTCATTTTCTTCCACTGTATAATTGCTGCATTTTTTATCTTTTATATCTGCCAATCAGCATGTATTTACATGTTAAAGACAAAACATTAGAAAATGTGTGCACTCCTTATCGGCAGTGTGACAATAATAGTACTGTTTTTTTTATAGTACAGAGTTCCTGTATTTGTATGCCAAAATAATGTAGATTTCCCTGAACATACCAATTTCGGGAGAAAATACCCCTAATATTACCCCTGTAGTGTGTAAGGGATTCATGAAGAGTGTGTTTTTGATGGCTTGTGTGTGTCATCTAAGAGCAAAAGATTTAGATCTGGAAATTAGATGGTTGTACTGATGTATGTTGTTATGTGTCTTAGCAATCTGGAAACAAACTGTATTGTGACAGGAAAACCAACAAATAAAAAAGTTTGTTCTTGGTGTCATGATAGCTGATTGACTTGAATTTTTGCGAGGCGTGGATAAGATAGGCTTTTTTAAATATCCAAGGCAGAGGAAAATGTTACAGTGTGTGGACTCTGAAGTTCACCAAATGCCCTCCACAATTATTGGCACCCTTAGTGAATATGAGCAAAACAGGCTATGAAAAAATATGTCTGCTGTTTATCCTCTTTGTCTTTCACTCATCTTACTATTTCATTGAAGTTAAATTATTTAAAAAATAAAAAAATGTATTCCCCAAAACATGTGTGCCACAATTATTGGCACCCCTAGAAAATCTTATAATTAAAATCTAACTAAAGTATATTTCCAGTCATGTTTTACATTTTTAAGTTCACCTGTTTGATTAGGAACTCTTAAGCGGTCAACTATGACTTCCTGTTTCACTGGGCTATAAATATGAGGTGACACAGGCCAAATTCCCTTAGTCATTCATCACTATGGGAAAGACCCAAGAACACAGTGAAGATGTGCAACGAAAAGTTGTTGAGCTTCACAAATCAAGAAATGGACATAAGAAAATCTCTACACAGTTGAAAATACCCATTTCCACTATCATGGAAATAATTAAGAAGTTTAAAGACACAGGAGATGTTAAGAATCAGCCTGGAAGAGGACGTGTGTACATTGACCCCACGCACCGTGCGGAGGATGGTTCGACTGGCAAAAGAATCTCCAAGGATCTACAGCTGGAGAATTGCAGAGGTTAGTTGAGTCTTGGGGTCAGAAAGTCTCCAAAACTACCATCAGACGCCACCTACATCACCACAAGTTGTTTTGGAGGGTTGCCAGAAAAAAGCCTCTGCTATTAATCAACAACAAACTAAAGCGCCTACAGTTTGCCAAATGTAAGTCAGACTTTCAATGTGACCGAGTTATGGTCAGATGAGACCAAAATATGAGACCAAAATAAAGCTTTTTGGCAACAAACATCAAAAGGTGGGTTTGGCGTAGAGAGAAAGATAGCCATACAGAAAAGCACCTCATACCCACTGTGAAGTATAGTGGCGGATCTTTGATGTTGTGGGGCTGTTTTTCTTCCTAAGGTCCTGGACCTCTTGTTAGGATACATGGTATCATGGACTCCATCAAAAACCAGCAGATATTAAATGAAAACCTAACAGCCCCCTCCAGGAAGCTTAAAATGGGCCGTGGTTGGACCTTCCAGCAGGACAATGATCCTAAGCACACCTCAAAATCAACACAAAAATGGTTCACCGACTGCAGAATAAAGGTTTTGCCACGGCCATCACAGTCCCCCGACCTAAACCCCACAGAAAATCTGTGGATGAGCTGAAGCCGATTCTACAAGCGTTGACCTCAGAATCTGAAGGATCTGGAGAGATACTGTATGTAGGAATGCTCAAATCCCGTGCCATGTGTTCACCAACCTCATCACGCATTATAGGAGAAGACTCAGAGCTGTTATCTTGGCAAAGGGAGGCTGCACAAAAAATTAAATTAAGGGGTGCCAATAATTGTGACACGTTTTGGAGAATAATATTTATTTAATGTCAACATTTTCTTTTTTCTTTAAATAATTTTACTTCAATGAAAAGGTAAGATTTTTGTGAATATTTTGAGTGAAAGACTAAGAGGATAAACAGCAGACATATTTTTTCATAGCCTGTTTTGCTCATATTCACTAAGGGTGCCAATAATTGTGGAGGGCACTATAGTTCTACACTCCCCCTGCTTATCATAGCTAGATTACCCCGGCCTGGTTTATAGAAGAATATGGGATTTTTTTTAAATGAAAAAAGTCTTTGTTTCAGACTGTCATTCATTTTCACTTTTGACTTCACCTAGTTGGGGTCCTGTTGGGAAACCATGCTCAAGGATAGCCATGTCCAATGTGTTTATCTTTGTGCAACTACGAAACCTAATTGCCCATTAACTGCAATTAACTGCATTCTATTAGATACCAATGCCTTTTTCTTTAACTTGTGCTTATTTATAGCACACGCTACTTGATAGTGAAAACGATATCTGGGAAGAATTATTTAATTATTCATTCATTAATTATTCATGAATTATTCATGAACGATTCTTAATGATTCACGCAAAATATTTGTCACAGTGTGATTTCACATTTGCATGTCTAATCTACCGTTGAAATGAATAGTTCGCTATACAGTAATGTTAGCCTGAAAAGGAAAAGGAAGGCGTGTGGGCAAACATTAAGGGCACAAACACCCATTAGATAAATAAAGACACACTACTGTTACACGATACATGTCTTTATTTCAAATAACTGCAGTACAACTAAGTCTTAAGTGTCTAATATACATTTTCTTGGCTATATAACCAACCGACATGACTATTGTACGTAAGGTTACTGATGAAGTGGGAAGATTGCTTTGATATTAATTTACACTTTAAAAGAAATGTACATAAAAAAATCACAAAATATAACAAAACAATCTGTCTGAAAGTGGACTTTTAAGTCAGGGAATGGGAATGTTAGGCTGAGTGGGGGAGAGGGGTCAATATCTTCAGTCCACTGTCTCTTTAAACCTCTACTGACTTTTCAGAGTTATTCTTTTTGAGGGCCTTCTTGGGTGCTGATCTGGGCGCTCTCTTGGCACCTGCTTTTGAGGGTTTCTGGAGCAGAGGTTCGGCTGGGGCCAGGGTAGGAAAAGGGGTTATGGGCAGTTCAGAGGAGGCAGCATGGCCCTGCTGGGGCTCAGATGGGGCCAGTGGCTCCGACTCCTCGTGCTCCTGGCAGCAGAGTTTTCCTGTGGTGGGGCAGGGCTGCAGCGCCCCCTCCTGGTGGGCCTTGCAGAAGGAGTTGGGACACAGCTGGCAGAAGGCCTCCGAGTTCTTACCGCACACATCACAGTGGTGCCATGGGCAGTCCCAACGACCTGCATAACAGCAAGATGTCAGAGTTAAAGACAGTGACACACACACACACACACACACACACACACACACACACACACACACACACACACAATAAACACTAGACAACCACAGCGGCAAAATGTCACGGCACACATAAAATAAACCCCAGATAAGTGTAGACTCCAGTAGACTCTAAGGACACCAAGACATCCCATCTGTGTCTATGGTGTTGCTTGCATGCATGATCTCAAATCAACGTCTTTGATTAACCCTTGCTTCTATGCCAGTGTGTGCTGGACAGGGGATGTAAATGAACAACACCAAGCACCAAAGGTGAGGAAAAAATGTGTGTGTGTGTGTGTGTGTGTGTGTGTGTGTGTGTGTGTGTGTGTGTGTGTGTGTGTGTTGAGAGACTGACCGAAGGGCCTCTTGGTGCGATCCAGGCAGGACAAGTGGTAGGCCTTGGTGCAGCCCTTGCGGTCGCACAGCACGAGTTCTCCTCCTTCTCCGCAGCGGAAGCACTCGTCCTCCGACTGCTTCTTCCCCTCGCTCCGACTCTTCCGCCGTTTGGCCTTCTTCTTCGTTGACTTGGGTTTGGGCTCCGACGCCTGGCCATTCTACACGGACCCCACCAGATCAATACATATGATCAGCACTAGCAGGACACTTCCACTGGTTTCATTTTTAACGTAAAGCAGAACCACCCAAGCAAATTTGTAACAAAAATCAACACTGTAGGTCAGTAATCAAAACTGAAATTCTATGCATTGCGTTGCCCTACGTTACCTTGGGCCGGTCTCCAAGGAAACCGCTGCAATTCGGTGCTCCGCAGCGACACACTGTCTTTTCGTTGCCAAGGCAATCGAGTTTATTCTGGTTGCATGCAGCTTAACAACTAAATACTGCATCACCATGTTTGGTTTGGATTCTGGTCCATGGATCTAAGAGCCTGATAGATAGATACGTAGATAGATAAATACTTTATTAATCCCGAGGGGAAATTCTGGTGTCTTACAGCTCTCTCATATTTACAATAATTATAAACAATATATACAGACAATACAATACAAACAAACAATACAATACAGTTATGTACAGTGTAGGATGTAGAATGTATAGTGCAAAACAGTGTAGTCATATAGTTATAGTTGTATGGCAGCTGGGACAAAGGACCTCCTGTGTCGCTCAGTCCGTGAACGTAGTTTATATTCTGGTTTATATTCTTTAAATATATCAGAGTAGTGGCACTTTGAAATTCATTCTGTAACTAACTGGAAGCCAGTGTGAAGATTTTAGAACTGAAAAAAATGTGCTCTGTTCTCCTGGTCTTGGTTAAAACGCTAGCAGCAGCATTTTGAATGAGCTGCAGCTGTTTAATGGTCTTCTTGGGAAGACTAGTTAAGAGACCATTACAGTAGTCCACCCCACTGGAAATAAAAGCATGGATGAGCTTCTCTTGTTATTCCCCTATAGTTTTAGTTTGGTATGGCATCGGGGTCAAATATTGTAGTAAAATGATTAGCTGCTGATGGTACTATAGTTGTGAACAGTGGCAGCCACAGTTTAGAGGTGGTAGCTGCTGATGTAGAAAAAGGACCACCTGTTACATGTTGTCACATCTGTTGTAGGGACACCCACTGATCTAGAGGGTTCAAAAGCTGTTGTAGTAGAAGGGACAATCCGTGGCAGTACAGGCAGATGTGGCAGTGGCAACTGATGTAGTCATGTAGATGGACAAGCTACTGTAGAAGTTGCAAGTCATTATACCAACAGCTGATGTAGTCCTAGGTTCTACTGTTGTTTGTAGCAAATATGTGATCTGTAATATCAGGTTAATTCATATGAGAATGACATGGTTGCTCTACAATAGGTCAGATGTGGTAGTTGTAAATACTGATATATATAGTAGAAGGGTCAGATCATGTGGTAACACTTATAGTTGTATTATCTGCTATCATAGTGTTCAGTCAGATGCTGTACTTGTACCAGATGCTGATGTGGTGACAGGGTCAGATGTAGTATCCTCTGATGTTGTTGTGGCAGCAGCTATTGTAGTAGTGGATGTTGAGGTAGTGGCATCTGATGATGTAGTTGTGGTGTCCGATGTAGTTGTCGCAGGTGCTGCTTTTGTTGTAGGAGTAGAAGTTGTAACAGATGTTGATATCACTAAAGGGGTAGATGTAGTATCTGCTAATGTAGTCATAGCTGCTGATGTCGTGTCAGCTGTAGCAGCGACTATTGTAGAAGGTGCATATGTTGTAGTGTCTGCTGTTGTAGTAGTAGGAGTAGAAGTTGTAACAGATGCTGTTGAAGTCATAGGGCTAAATGTTGTAGTGGCTGCTGATGCTGTAGTAGGGTCAGTTGTTGTTGTAGCAGCTTGTGTTGTAGAAGAGGCATATGTTGTAGGGATAGATATTAATGTGGTGAAAGGGGTAGAAGTAGTATCTGCTAAGGTAGTTGTAGCTGCTGATGTTGTGTCAGTTGTAGCTATAGCTGTTGTAGAAGATGCATATGTTGTAGTATCTGCTGTTGTTATAGGAGTAGATGCTGTCCTGACAATTGATGTAGTCAGTGCCGCCGCTCCCATAACGCGAACTACGCGCTGTGCGTAGGGCACCAAGTCCTGAGGGGGCACCAAAAAATAGGCAACTGAAAAATCATCATAGTTATAATAATTATAATGCCGATATTATTTCAGTATAGAAATATTAGGCACCTTTTAGGCATGTATATCACAAAACAGGCAGAACAAGAGATTGATTAATTGCTCAAAAAAAGTTACGATGGTGCCCCCCCCAATAAAATAAATAAATACAAATACTCACTCAACTTCCCAAGCTCGCCGTGGGTGCCCTTTCCTATCTCAGTGGCCTGACGAACTTTGACAGCAGGCTAACTTTTCGAAAATGGCCTCAAAAAGACAACAGGAGTCAGGGGCACAAAAAAGAAAGAGAAAGAAACTGCGAGATGATGCCCGTGCATCATTTTCAGGTAAGTCCATGTTTAATCATTGTTAAATACGGGAAATGTGCTGCTAATTTAATGGTTAGCCTATGCATACATCTCAAACTAGCTGACGTTATTGCTAATGTTAGCACACTCAAATATGTTATAACTTAGGTGCAAGTAGGGTCGCCAACCGTCCCGAATTGTCCGGGACATCCTGAATTATGGGTGATTTGTATTTGTCCCGTCAGGGACAGCTCCAGTCCCGTATTCCAATCACAGCCTTTTTTATTTGTATCCGTGAAAAGAGAAAAAAGTTAAGTTTTTAATCTGTGCCCTGGAGACAAGCGCCTCTCAACTGCACTTGACTCCACAAGCATTTGTTACTCCAACACGAACAGGTGAAACTTGTAGCGAGAGATCATTATGCCTCGACTGAAGGACAGACTGCCCCAACTCAAATAAAGTATCTTAAATCACGATTAAATTGGAAGCTTGCACATTGACTACTGGTTGTTTTCATATTTCATATCAGCATTCTTTACAAATGATGAACTGCTGTTAATATGTGTGAATATGAACTCATGAATATGAATATGAACTCGTTCATAAGAAGTGTCACAGGCACCCATTATAATTGTAGAAGTTAAATCGAGGAGACTATAACATTCGCTAGATAACTAGCTATCATTTCCTGCAAATGGAAATCTTCCATTTAAATCGTTTAAGGTTATTAAAAGTTTCCTTAGCTAGTTAGCTAGCTAGCATAGCACCTTGATAACCATAGCAACCAGGAATCACAAATTTAGCTGCAAAGTTATGGATATGTAGTGACAAGAGGTGTTTTAGCTGTTCTACATAGTGTGTTTACAAAGTAAAGTAAAATTCTGTGAATTTTCTGCTTCTAAATCTTTGCTTCATTGAAGAAGATTGCTTACTTGTATACTTCTGCTTTTAAGTTTGTATTTATGGATGACTATTTAATTTCTACGAAGATTTTGCACATCCCAATACTTGTGTGTATGTATGTTTTGGCTGTTCTGTGAACTGTGTTTACAAAGTAGATTTTCCTTTTTCGTTTCGTTTTTTCTTTCTCCGGGGGGGGGGGCATCATAAAGGAGTTATGCTTAGGGCACCAAAATGGCTAGCAGCGGCACTGGATGTAGTTGTAGTTGCTGGTGATGTTGCTGTAGGTTCAGATGTAGTTGGGAAGGATGTTGGAGCAGATGTTTTAGGGACTGATGTATTAGTTACTTCTGATGTTGTTGTATGAGCTAGTGTAGTGGTTTGACCAGATGTTGTTGCAGATGTTGTAGGGTCTGATGTGGTAACTTCTGATGTTGTCGTATCAGCTAATGTAGTGGTTTGGCCAGATGTTGCAGATGTTGTAGGGAACAATTTAGTTGTGACTTCTGATGTTGTAGTATCAGCTAATGTAGTGGTAGGGATGGATGTTGTTAGGTGAAAATTCACCCTAGTTACCTCAGGACTCCGGAGCTGCATATAAGTATATTTATTTTGACAAACAACAATTGCAATCGGGCTCACTCCCAGCACAAGGCTGAAAGTGAAGCAATGATAAACACATCGCACAAGGTTTATATAGACAGAAGTTTAGCGTTCAGCAGAGATAACCACGTGGTGGATTTCTGACGTCCGAGGCAAGGATGGAAGTTTTGCAAGGTCGGAAGAAGCACAGTTCGTCCCTTCTTATCACTTCTGGTCTAAACATGCTCTTGTACATATGCAGACTAAGTGGCACCTAATATTCTAAGTTACACACACACACACAGAAAAGCCATTTCATAAGCACATGAATACATTCTTAAGTAATTAACAGTGTTTGCAAATGATCTCCATCAATCCCTCCTTTTATCCGTTTCAATGGATAATTCAAAATCACAATCAAAATCACAAATCGTCTTTCTTAATTCGTCAATTATCAATTTCAATGGATAACCTCAAAATCATCACTCTGAGCTTCATCACATGGATTTTCGGAACAGAGATCATTACTGAGTATCACTCCATATCATCATAAGTCAATCACTTAAAATGTCTTCATATTTCTCATCACACATTTGTGTACTTTGCATTTGTAGGCCAACATAGTGGGTGTCGACTGTGTGTGTGTATCATTAGCTCGCCTAGGCTTCAGATAACATTCAAACAAGGTTTCTTTGCTGTGTCCTTGAAGGCCCTGTTCCCCATCAGGCATCCTGCAGAACACATCGGCTGTTGAATATTACTGGGCAGGAAAATGTAAACAGTCTCTTTGTGGAAAGTGTGTTTGGGCAGTCTGGTTCCCCCACCACTGATGATCTTTGGCTAGGCCCCATCGTGGACATTTCACCAAGACCGGTGCCTGTTGTGATCAATATGCTAACAGTCCAAAATGTAGAGCAGTACAGTTATTATGAAAAGTCCCACACATTGTTTAATTTTTCCCTTGTAACTCCCCATGACTTCACAGAGATAGGACCGCCCCGCCCTCCCAGTATCCACTAGGCTCTTTTATCCCACTGGACAGTGTAGTTTTCTTCACCAGGTTTGAGATGAAAAATTGCCTAACACAAAGAATCCCCTTTGTAGCTGGACTTCTGTCGCAGTGGCCCGGCCTTGGAAAACTGTAGAGGAAGACAGCTCCTATCCTCTGTCTCTTTCTAAGGAAGGCTTACTCGTTTACAATGTGTTAGATGTTGACAGTAGCACTTGGTATGGTCTGTCCCACTTTGGCAAGTGGCAGTGTTTTCTTTTGAGGCTGTTGATTAGGACCCAATCTCCTGGCCCAACCTTGGTTTCAGCCTCACAGGTTCCTGTGAAGCAGAGAGTTCTGAGAGCGTTTTGCTAATTCACATTTTTGCCATATACTGTATTCTGCAAATGTATACTCAATCTCTTTGGCTGTTTCGGCAAATGGTTTGAGTGCTGAGGCAGTGTAGGTTCTGCCATACATCATTTCAAACAGTGATAACAACATGCATGCTTAATTTCACTCTACGATTCTCAAATTGCTTTTAATAGGTCGGTTCATTCTTTTCTACCAGTCCGGCTGACTGGGGGTTGTATGAACAGTGATTGTCTATGGCTAGACAATATTTCTTTCTTTCGTTGGGATTTAACTCAATAAAATCAATAATGAATGATTAAACATCTTTCTCATGAAATATAAATCAGAACTACAAATATATGCTTACTATCCCCACTTATTGAGGCATGTTTTCACCATGGCTCAATATTGCAGCATATCTTTTAGTATTGTGTGATCTAATTCTTCAATTGCGTTACATAAAATCCATAAAAGCAAGCAGCAAGAGCAATATATGGAGTAAAATAATGGTCAACATCGTATCAGAACCTGATGTTCCGATAGACTTCTTGGATTACTAAAATCATAATAAAAGGAATAAAAGTAATAAAAGTAATAAACAAAAGCAAGCAGCAATCAGGGCAATTAGTTCCGCTGCCTGTACGGAATAGTGTGGAAGTAGTGGCTGTGCGTTCAAGGTTTATTTGCTTGAACCATCAACAAACAATAGTTAAATCAGCTTTTGGAAAAGGCATATCTTGTAGGTCAGCTCTGGTCTATGCTACACAATCATGTTGATTACCATCCTCTGCTGTAAGTCAAAGTGTAGCTGGGTTAAATGTCACGCAGCGCTCAATGGTGATATGAGGCTGTAAGGCAAAACAAAAAGTAAACTCTGCAACATTTGTTTTTCTAACGCGTAGTTAGGAATCCATTATCTACAGAATTATCATTCCCAGAAAATACAGCAGAGTCTTTTGAGCCAGCACTCCCACCACCCCCACCCAGCATGTTAGTCCAATGCATCAGTCTAGGTTAATGTAGTTAGTGTGACAGGCTTAAGTTTCTCTTTAAATCTTTTTGGGGCTAAACAGTGTATATTCTATACATACTCTCATAATTTGTTCTTGAGATCGCAATGCTGAGTCAACCCAAACCCGACCAGAGGTCCTCCATCTCTCTCGTTTTGTGAGGAGGTTGAGGCCAGGGGATTTCCCTGGGGTGATCAGTCCCCTACTGGTTCCGTGTCAAGGCATCTCAGTAATGCGAAAGTCCTTTAATTACATAACTTATGACTATAATTATCTGTGTTTTACCCATTGTAACAAAAGTTCGTCCAACCCCACAGAAAAATAACTATGTTTTGTCTCTTAAGGAGACCGGACAATACCTCAGCACCCAGGAGTGTCTCTAACTCTAGTAAATTATTTAGTATATCTAAAACAGTTAGTATCAACCCCACAGGAAAACACGAGGTAAAGGGAAAGGAGGAAAGAAGTTAGTCTCTAACTCCTACAGAAAAACAAACACAGGAGCATCTCTACTACTCTTTCAGGAGGAAAAAAGTTAGTCTCCAAGAGTCCTGGAAAACAATAAACACAGGAGCCCTCTACTACTCTTTCAGGAGAAAATGCTTCGTTTGCCTCTGGCGCTACCAGAGGACCGGGCCAGCTCTCCCAAAGATCATATACTCACATACAGCTCAGAGTCCAATCACTAGTCCCATCAGATTCCGTCACTCTCGGCTCACCTCGCTGGCAGGCTCTGGCCTCCTTCCAATTCAAGTTGGAGGACTTTAGAAAAAGGAGTCTTGTACTCCCTCGTACGGTTCAGGTCCTGATGATTAGCCCAGCGAGGAAAGCCGATGAGGTTGTTGGAATCCCGGACACGAGCCCCCAATTATGATAGGTGAAAATTCACCCTAGTTACCTCAGGACTCCGGAGCTGCATATAAGTATATTTATTAGACAAACAAAAATTTGCAATCGGGCTCACTCCCAGCACAAGGCTGAAAATGAAGCAATGATAAACACATCGCACAAGGTTTATATAGACAGAAGTTTAGCGTTCAGCAGAGATAACCACGTGGTGGATTTCTGACGTCCGAGGCAAGGATGGAAGTTTTGCAAGGTCGGAAGAAGCACAGTTCGACCCTTCTTATCACTTCTGGTCTAAACATGCTCTTGTACATATGCAGACTAAGTGGCACCTAATATTCTAAGTTACACACACACACAGAAAAGCCATTTCATAAGCACATGATTCATACTTGCTTAAGTAATTAACAGTGTTTGCAAATGATCTCCATCAGATGTTGTAGCAGATGTTGTAGGGACTGATGTATTAGTAACTTCTGATGTAGCAGTATCTTCTAATGTAGTGGTAGGGATGGATATTGTAGCAGATGTTATAGGGACTGATGTAGTTGTAACTTCTGATGTTGTGTCAGCTAATGTTGTGGTTGGGATGGATGTTATAGCAGATGTTGTAGGGTCTGATTTGGTAGTAATTTCTGATGTTGTTGTGTCAGCTAATGAAGTAGTGGGGATGGATGTTGTAGAAGCAGCTAATGTTGTAGTAGGAACAGATGTTGTGGTAGGAACAGATGTTGTTGTGTCAGCTAATGTTGTAGTATCAGTTAATGTAGTTGTGGAGGCTATCCTATTAGCCTCAGTGTGGACGGCAAAGTGTTCCCAACGCGTAGCAAATCATCCTTGGTCTAGGCATGAACTCTCCTTGGGTGGTGTTCCAGTTTATTATAAAGGTATACATTTGTACATAAAATTGGTCCTTTCACCCAGTGCTGTTTGCTTATTAACAAGATGCTGTCGGTGAAGTGGGTTTCACGGCTACGGTAAGAACCGTGTGTTCCCCGCCATCCACACCTTTCCCTAATTGAGTAATCACTCCTGTAGATATACCCAATTACCCGTGACGTGCCACACCCAGTGCAATACTCCCCCAAATGGCTAAAATAAGTAACACTAAAATAAAGCTAACTAAAAGGTGGATAGAAATGACTCCTACAGTAGTTGTAGCAGCTAATGTAATAGTAGAAATAGATGTTGTTGTGTCAGCTAATGTAGTAGTAGGAACAGATGTTGTTGTGTCAGCTAATGTTGTAGTATCAGCTAATGTAGTTGTAGCAGCTAATGTTGTTGTAGGCATATCTGTAGTCGTAGCAGCTACTGTAGTGATAGGGATTGATGTTGGAACAGATGTTATAGGGACTGATGTGGTAGTAATTCCTGATGTTGTAGTATCTGCTAATGTTGTGGTAGGGATGGATGTTGTAGGGTCTGATGTGGTAGTAACTTCTGATGTTGTAGTATCTGCTAATGTTGTGGTAGGGATGGATGTTGTTGCAGATGTTGTAGGGAACAATTTAGTTGTGACTTCTGATGTTGAGGTATCAGCTAATGTTGTGGTAGGGATGGATGTTATAGCAGATGTTGTAGGGACTGATGTAGTTGTAACTTCCGATGTTGTTGTGTCAGCTAATGTTGTAGTAGGAACAGATGTTGTAGAAGCAGCTAATGTTGTAGTAGGAACAGATGTTAATGTGTCAGCTAATGTAGTTGTAGCAGCTAATGTTGTTGTAGGCATATCTGTAGTCGTAGCAGCTACTGTAGTGGTTGGGCTTGATGTTGGAACAGATGTTATAGGGACTGATGTGGTAGTAATTCCTAATGTTGTAGTAACTGCTAATGTTGTGGTAGGGATGGATGTTGTAGCATATGTTTTAGGGTCTGATGTGGTAGTAACTTCTGATGTTGTTGTGTCAGCTAATGTTGTAGTAGAAATAGATGTTGTAGTAGGAACAAATGTTGTTGTGTCAGCTAATGTTGTGGTAAGGATGGATGTTGTGGTAGCAGCTAATGTAGTAGTAGGAACAGATGTTGTTGTGTCAGCTAATGTTGTAGTATCAGCTAATGTAGTTGTAGCAGCTAATGTTGTTGTAGGCATATCTGTAGCCGTAGCAGCTACTGTAGTGGTTGGGCTTGATGTTGGAACAGATGTTATAGGGACTGATGTGGTAGTAATTCCTAATGTTGTAGTAACTGCTAATGTTGTGGTTGCGATGGATGTTGTTGCAGATGTTTTAGGGTCTGATGTGGTAGTAACTTCTGATGTTGTTGTGTCAGCTAATGTTGTGGTTGGGATGGATGTTGTAGAAGCAGCTAATGTTGTAGTAGGAACAGATGTAGTTGTAGCAGCTAATGTTGTAGTATCAGTTAATGTAGTTGTAGCAGCTAATGTTGTTGTAGGCATATCTGTAGTCGTAGCAGCTACTGTTGTGGTTGGGATTGATGTTGGAACAGATGTTATAGAGACTGATGTGGTAGCAATTCCTGATGTTGTAGTATCAGTTAATGTTGTGTAAGGGAAGGATGTTGTTGCAGAAGTCGTATAGACTGATTTAGTTGTAACTTCTGATGTTGTCGTATCAGCAAATGTTGTGGTAGGGATGGATGTTATAGCAGATGTTATAGGGACTGCTGTAGTTGTAACTTCTGATGTTGTAGTATCTGCTAATGTTGTGGTAGGGATGGATGATGTGGCAGATGTTATAGGGACTGATGTAGTAGTAATTTCGGATGTTGTAGTATCAGCTAATGTAGTGGTTTGGCCAGATGTTGTTGCAGATGTTGTAGGGAACAATTTAGTTGTGACTTCTGATGTTGTAGTATCAGCTAATGTAGTGGTAGGGATGGATGTTGTAGTATATGTTGTAGGGACTGATGTGGTAGTAATTCCTGATGTTGTTGTGTCAGCTAATGTTGTAGTAGGAACAGATGTTGTAGTAGGAACAGATGTTGTTGTGTCAGCTAATGTTGTTGTGTCAGCTAATGTTGTTGTAGCAGCTAATGTTGTTGTAGCAGCTAATGTTGTTGTAGGCATATCTGTAGTCGTAGCAGCTACTGTAGTGGTTGGGCTTGATGTTGTAGCAGATGTTGTAAGTATAGGTGTGGTAGTCACTTCTGTTGTAGTAACAGCTAACGTGGTTGTGGCAGGAGGAGATTTAATAGTTGTAGCTGTAGTTGTAGTTGTAGTTTCAGAGTCAGTTGTGTCTGTATTGGAGGAGGAGTCAGTTGTGTCTGTGAATGAATCTGTTGTGTCTGTATTGGAGGAGGAGTCAGTTGTGTCTGTGGATGAATCTGTTGTGTCTGTATTGGAGGAGGAGTCAGTTGTGTCTGTGGATGAATCTGTTGTATCTGTATTGGAGGAGGAGTCAGTTGTGTCTGTGGATGAATCTGTGTCTGTATTGGAGGAGGAGCCAGTTGTGTCTGTGGATGAATCTGTTGGTATGTATGGTACAGAGATGGATCTGGGTAAACGAGGCCGATGTTTCTTGGTACAAGAGACTTTGATTTTTTTAAGCTTTCCAGTTAGGTCCAAATAAATCAGTGTTAAAGTTTGTTCTTTCTGTGGAGAGAAATAAAGAGAAACATTTAAAAACATGTAAGAAAAATTGTACGTAGTCTGTGTCACAGTGCACTACATTTACATTATAGTTTAGTTTCCCTTACATATCAGTTTTAATGGATATTTATTAGTGCTGTCAGTTTAATGCGTTATTAACGGCGTTAACGCAAACCCATTTTAACGCCGTTAATTTTTTTATCGCGAGATTAACGCGAATTTTTTTTAATTTTTTTTTTTAGATAAACATTCTTTTTGGCCTCGCAAACTGTGTAGTAGGGGAACGTTACGGTTTAAGTGAATGGTGAGCGCGATACGGCAAAATGGATGATAAAAAGCTTCTGAATGGAAAGTTTACTTTTAAAAGTTGTGTTGTGCAAAAGAAGCGAGCTTCACTCTTGTCTGAAAATGTCAACAGGCAGCTGGCTGAAAGCAAAGAAGTAGTAGGCTTACCTTTTATTGGTAACCTAACTGTTACGGTTCAATGTTTCTGAAATAAGAGGCCTGACTGCTATGTTCCCAGCAAACTTGAAAAAAAGAAAATATTAAGCCATGGTTTAACTGCACTATAGGCTGAGTCCTTGTTTACCTGAAATGTGCACTTTATAATTTTATTTTGTACTGCCCTGTTTGGCAATATTGGTTTTCAATAAAATAAAACATTTGCATAAAGCAAGCCCATCAACTTTTCCATGTTGATAAGGGCATTAAAATAAAAATAAAATGATGGAAAAAATAAATAAACGAAGGGACATTTAGAATAGATAAAAATTTGCGATTAATCGCGATTAATTTTGAGTTAACTATGACATAAATGCGATTAATCGCGATTAAATATTTTAATCGTTTGACAGCACTAATATTTATTGATTAATGGAGATCTTACCTCAATATTAATTTTGACATATAGAAACTTATTATTTCTCCATTGTTTGACATCCTTGTTTTGATCCACATGGAGACCTTGAACAGCAAAAGTTATTATTTCATTTAGAGTCACATTGTGATGCTTAAAATACCTTCATTCAGATTTCCTGATAAACCTTTAAAATTTGCTGGACTAACTAGCAGGGTCTGTTTTTATCAACACATTACAAATCCTGTGTCTTATGTTATATAATAACAAATAAACACCAAACATACACAACACCAAAGTACCAAATCACCCACCATTAGGCCTAGAGTACTCACCAGACACCAAAACGTTCTTCAGAGTGCGTCCAGAGAGTTTCACAGTCATTTCACTCTTCTCACACTTAATTTGAGGAGCCACAGCTTTTGAAGCAGCACGTAATGGTGTGAGAGTAAGGCACGAGACAGTTGCCGTTATGTTTAGGTTCAGCCCGCGGTCAAAGTACTGCACCATCAGAGCATGGAGCTGCATCCACTCCATCACCTAGGGATTACATGTTAGATAAGGAATCCGTATAAAGAATAAAACATATAATATATATGACATAAATTGGATAACAGAGGTGATGTAGCACTTGGAGATGCAGGATTAACAGTGTAGATCAACACTACAAGTTCCTTGCCTTGTGACGAAGGTAGCAACCTTTAAAGTAGACCTTGAGTAGCAACCAAGGTCCATGTTTCACTGCTGTGTGCTTGCAGTGAGCAGGGAGATGCTGGATGCTGATGGGAGAGAGGTTGTCTGTGGAAATGAGAGTCAAGGAACTACATTAATGTGGGGTTATATCCAGATACTGTGCTGTATACTAATTTTATCTTTACTGACCGGTGAACAAGAATAGATGGGTTTGTCTGGCCACAGCAAACCTCAGAATGAGAGACTCGCTTTCACAGTGAAACTGTGGCAGATAATCGTGGGTAATATTCATTCCATCCAAACTCTTGGAAGACACTGAAAAGAGAACAGAGCCTAGACTGATGAATGAAAAAGGCTACATAATATTACAGACACCAAAGTAAAGGTTTCCATAGAGTAATGACATTATTGTTTTGAGGAAGTCACCAATAATGCTTAGAGCATGGGTCAGGAACCTGTGGCTCGCGAGCCACCACTGGCTCTTTTGCTGACGGCCGGGGCTCTCGGACGAAATGGGTTGGAGAAAAATACAGAAAAAAACGTGTAATCAAGGGATCAGCCTAGGTCTAGTAGAAGGCTAAAATAACAGTCAATACTACTTATATTAAAATTACAAGGCTTCGTGGCAAATACGTAGGTCTACCTGAGTGATTTAATTTAACTTTCCACCTCACTTGACTCCGTATCCATAGCCTGCACAACATTGTTACGGCTGGTTGCCATGCCAATATCAAACAAAATCACAGATTTCCCTACATTTCCGTCAACGAGAAAACTTTCATTGTTAAAGTTGATAGGTTAGAGAAAAATGTCGAAAAGGAAAAAAACTTATCGCGCATCCCTGGTGTTTCTATCGGCGATTTCGAAATGGAGGTTGCCGACCTGACCTCGTCTGACATCTGGGTGGGCAAGTTCAAATCACTGAACGATCAGCTGGAAGGAATCGCACGTCAGCGAGCACAGCTTGCGAGCGAACACAAGTGGACTGACATGGGTAAGCTTCCATCCGAAGACGAACTGATTCTAAAAATGATTCTGATTCTAAAAAACTTGGAATGAACTGCCCATTACACACCGCACATTGCAACGTGTTAGTATTGCTGTGTTAACCATCTTCGGTCACTTATGTATGTGAGAAATCTTACTCACATATGAAAAATATCAAGACGAACCTGCGCTCGCGTTTAAATGATGAAAGCCTCAATGCTTGCATGAAGCTTCACCTCACTGAATATGAGCCAGACTACAAGGCCATCAGCAAGTCTATGCAGCACCAGAAGTCGCATTAATCTCTGGTAGGCCAAATGTTCAATTTCGAGTGTTGTGTGGTTAACGTTGTTAACTTCATATCGTTGTTACGTTGTAACGTTGTTAACTTCTGTCATTTCCCGATGCCATTTACAATTCAAGTTACTAGTACCATAACTTTTAAAACTAGTAGAAAATGTATTTAAAAAAACTGTTGAATAAAAGTAACTGTTAGTTAAATATCCAAACTTTTTCTTGTAATCGTCTTTTTGTGGCTCTTCTGAGATAAAAAAAAAAAAAGAAAAAATGGTAAAAGTGGCTCTCCAGGCAAAAAAAAGTTCCCGACCCCTGGCTTAGAGGACACAAATAACACATTGTTATGCCATTCATGCATATCAGGCTATTCTGTGGTGACAAGTGAAGAGGGGAAACATGCACACATACAGACTTCACCTTAATGTGATGGTGTAGCGCAAGTGATCTCTCCACTAGAGACATGGCATAGCACAGGCCTGTAATTCTGTTGGGTTATCTGGAGGCACCACCTCAGTGGGTGCTCTGAACCAAACACACCCCAGTATTTCAAACTTCAGTATGCAATCATGACCACACTTTATATGGACTATCCTTAGGGACCTAATCAATAAGGCTATGCACTGTGCTTTTTATAGTATTGCATGTTGTCTCAAATTATACCTGGGTTAGTTTTTAGTTGAAGGATAAGGTTTAAAGTTGGGATTGGTAAAATGTAATAATATGTAGATGCTTTGGGAGTACAAAGTGTTAGCTATCATTGATAAATTAATTGTAAACCAAAATCATCCTTTTCTTCAGAATTCTTTGTAAATCTGAATGGCTGAGCTAACAGTAGTTACCATACAAGTCTGGTGATTTCATGCTACGATGCTGTTCTTATTGTTTCCATCACAGGAAGAGCAGATATTCCATGAGATGCACAATTCAAGCAAACATTTTAGTTTCATTCTCAAACTCATACAGCAGCCAAGCAGTATAGTTGTAGCCTAAAATAGCACTGCAACTAAATTAACATCTGAAGTATTAGATAAAAGATGTTTGTCGCATCAATTGTGCCTTTATGTGCAACACAGTTATCATACTCACACTGTAGGTGCCTCCAGGTCATATTATTGCGCTTCAAGCTAGCTTCAGGAACCACTGTTTTGCCTGAGATTAAGTGATGGGATGAATTTGATGAGGCTGAGTGGTAGTCCATTTTCACTGATGTCTCATCCGTTTGAAGTGCTCTAATCTGTCTCACTGCAGAGACCCCACACACCTGCAGAAGTATTCCACCAAAAACCCACACTAGTGTTGGTAGGATCAACAAAACACGTCCCGCCATTTTAATGTAAAGAATAAAAAACGGTATTAATGTTCTTTCCGAATCCTGTCTGTCAGATTAGTTTTTGTGGTCCCAATCTTACACAGATTGAGCTTTAATGTTCATATTGGATTATATTTCACAGCTTTTAGGGCCTGAAAATCTCAAACAAATCTTACGCTCTAGAACGGCTGACACAGACAGCCTGGAAATCAGCAGTTGGTGGGTTTCAGCAGTACTGATGTTTTCCCCGTCAGCTTCCTCTCATAGGTTAGACTTTGTTCATAATGCTGTGGGGAAGAACAAGATCTGACAGAGGACAAGTGAGACACTCTTCAGATATGCATGCCATCGTTCCTCAGACTGTGTGTCATCTAGGATATAATACACCTTGTTCTCTGTGTGTCTTTTCTCTCAGCCTGTGACACTTGCAGCGGCATAATGTCATTCGGCCAAATCAAATCAAAATTAATTCCCAGTAAAACACAGCACGCATTATGATTGTCACTAGTGTTTCTGCTGACAGCCAATCAGCTGTTTTTGTAGTAGGAGGCGCCAAACAGCCAACTGTTGTCGTTTCAGTACATGCAAGTAAATGAAAGTTTGTCATTGCGTGACGGATAGTAGAGGCCTTTGCATCAGTTGGCTAACCGATAAAGGAAGTCCTGTGAATAAAGCAGAACATTCCTAATACAAAAAGTATTCTGACAGAGGAGATTAGCTCGCTAGCAATCTACTCTACCCATAGTAATATGTGTATAAACAATGATACTGGCAAAGCATTGCATTAGCGTGGTGTGTATCCATGACCCAGTTATTGTTTTATCAGTTGACATTTATCAGTATGTATTATTACCTTTGTATTACAGTTTTTTACAGTCAATACAATGTTCACCTTTTCAAAACACTTGCTGACATTTAGATGCTCTTTTCAAAACAATTAACTCTCAGTTCATAACCAGACCATTTAGATGACTGCAGATGGAAATGTGCTGCATTTTGACAGACACATGATACTATACCCCTGAAAATAAAACAGATTATTCTGATTTTAGCAGTTCAGTTTTTGTTTGTAACCTTGTTAACATCTATACAAAAGTGATCATATTTGCCTTGAATTCAATTCAATTCAACTTTATTTCGCCATGTATACAGATACTAGGAATTTTTTTTTGGTTTTCTCCATGCAGGCTATAGTATCACAAATAGAACAGCAAGACAACACAGAACAACAATACAAGGACAGATAGTACCAGACAGTATGAGCAAAATAATAAATAAGAATGGAGGTAGTGCAACAATAATAATGTTAAATAAAGTTAAATAAAGTGCCATAAAGTTCGTGTGTGAGAGCTATTTAGGAGGGCTATTGCTTGGGGGAAAAAACTGCATCAGGTGACGTGATGTTTTGGTCATGATGGCCCTGTATCGCTGTCCAGAGGGGAGACGGTTAAAGAGACTGTTAGCAGGATGTGAGGGGTCTGCCGTGATCTTCACTACTTTCCTGAGGGATCTGGAGCTGTGAAGGTCCTTGATGGAGGGAAGGGGGCAGCCGATGATGCGCTCTGCTGCCCGTACGACTCTTTGGAGCCTGGCCTTAGAGCGGGCAGAGGCAGAGTCATACCAGACCGAGTGAGAGGATGTAAGCACACTCTCAATGATAGCCCTGTAAAACTGCACCATGATGGGGGGGCTGACCTGTAGTCCTCTCAGCTGCCGGAGGAAGAACAGGCGCTGCTGACCTTTCTTCACTAATTGAGTGATGTTATTGTCCCATTTTAGTGTGTTGGTGATGGTTGTGCCTAGGAACTTGAAATGCTCTACTACAGTGACAGATGAGTTGTTGATGACAAGTGGAAGATGTGTCGGAACCTTTTTTCGGAAGTCCACAATCACCTCCACTGTCTTGTTGACGTTAAGCTCTAGGTTGCTGACTGCACACCAGGACTCTAGATGGCCGACCTCCCTCCGGTAGGCAGACTCGTTGTTGTTGCTGATGAGACCTATCATGGTGGTGTCGTCTGCATACTTGATGGTCTTGACAGACGGGTCACCAGAGGAGCAGTCGTTGGTGTACAGGGAGAAGAGAAGGGGGGACAGCACACAACCCTGGGGGGCATCGGTGTTAACTGTGCGGGGCTGTGACAGATGCGGGCCCAGCCTGACATACTGTCTCCTGTTGGTGAGAAAAATCTGTAATCCATAAGCAGGTAAGGGGGTAGATGTTCAGATGGGTCAGTTTGCTATGGAGGAGGTCGGGAATGATGGTGTTAAAGGCAGAACTATAATCCACAAACAGGACCCTTGCATAGGTGTTCCGATTGTCCAGGTGTTGTAGAATATAGTGAAGGGCTATGTTGATTGCATCGTCTACTGAGCGGTTGGGTCTGTATGCAAATTGGAGGGGGTCCATGAGGTGGTCAGTGGATGCTTTGAGATAGGAGAGGACCAAGCGTTCAAATACTTTCACGACTACAGAGGTGAGGGCGACCGGTCTGTAATCATTTAAGCAGGTGATCTTGGGCTTTTTCGGCACTGGAATGATGACAGCAGATTTGAAGCATACAGGGACACGGCATAAATTGAGAGACTGATTAAAAATGTCCGTAAACACTGGAGCCAGCTCGCTGGCACAGTGCTTGAGGGTAGCAGGTGACACCATGTCCGGCCCACACGCTTTCCTGGTGTTCTGACCTTTGAAGAGCCTCCGAACCTCATGCTCAGTGATGACCAGTGGAGCAGGTGAGGTGGTGGCAGGGGGAGGGGAGGCGGGGGGATGGAGGGGGTGGACCCACGCGGTGCTTCAAACCTTGTGCAGAACACATTGAACTGGTCTGGTAGATTTGGGTCGTTAGAGGTGGGGGGGGGCTTCTTCTTGTAGCCCGTGGCAGATTGTAGGCCCCTCCAGACAGCTCTGATGTTCTTATCCTCGACCTGTTGTTCAATTCTAGTCTTATACACCCCTTTAGCATGCTGGATGGCTTTGCTGAGTGCATATTTGGCTTTGGTGCACGCGTCCTTATCTCCGCTCCTGTGGGCCGCCTCCTTCCCTCTCCTCAGTAGCCTCACCTCCTTGTTGAACCACGGTTTATTATTACTATAAATGACAATGGATTGTCTGGGGATGCAGAGTTCCTCACAGAAGTAGACGTAGGATGAGCATGTGTCTGCATACTCATCAATGTCATTGCGTGCCAGCTTAATAGCTGCCCAGTCTGTAATGTCAAAACAGGCTTGTAGTGATTCAGTTGCATCAGGTGTTTGTATCTGGACAGACCTCTTGACCGGTTTTTGTTTCTTGAGTAGGGACTGGTATGTGGGGATGAGTTTAATCACAGAATGATCGCTATTGCCTAGTGGTGCGCACGCGCACGCGCGATATGCCTCTTTGATGGTAGAATAGCACTGATCAAGAGTCTATAGGGGAAATGTTATGGGTCACAAATCTTTCTTCCCAGGGTCACAAATCTTTCTTCCACACTCGTTCCCTATTTTCCATAGCCTGGCTCGTCCCACCTGTTGCCCCCAGGCTCCATTTCTCAGTGCACTTGAGGATTTGTTGATCATTTTTTTACTACACATTTGTCCTTACCCTTGTTTTCCTTTTTTTTTCTTTTGTTAAACATACCTAATTTCCCTAAATCCATACTCTCTAATTTCTCTCTAACGCTCTGAATACAGTTAGGAAGTAAATTATTTTGTGCTTTCTTAAATTAATAATAATCGGAACAATTTTCATAGCTTTTTTCTGCATCAGGAAATTTAAATGTGTCCGTTTTGTACCACACAGTAGGTAATGTGTGGAACTACGAGAGAACAATACAATCTATATAGTGAGTTCTGATTCCATAAAGAGAACAATAGAATCTTTATAGTGAGTTCTGATTCAAGATATCTGTAGGTTTAATCTAATAATGCAATGGTTTTAGACATGTTGCCATAGTTTCCAGCATAATTTATGATAAGCCTAAAAAAGCAACAAATTGGAATTTACGCGAATAATAATAATAATAATAATAATACCTTTGACTTATAGAGCGCTTTTCTAAGTACCCAAAGATGCTTTACATTGGGCAGAACAAACAAACAAACAAAATAAGCCCGTTTCCATCAACCATAGTCACATTACACCCTATGCGAATAGCTAGTCAATCCACCCCCCCTCTAGCGAATCAAATTTTTATTATTCGTATTCACATTCGCAGAATTTCAGAAGTTTCCAGTCAGGATTTCTGATTAAAATAGTCAAAATGCGCATTAAAAAGTTGGTTGGGCTCCCAGCCAGTGACAAACTTGATGATAACAAACCATTTGTTTATGATATTAGTTATGATATTAGATTCCCTTTCCACTATATTCAGAAGCTGTTCTAAACTTTCCCCAGAGCAATATGAATTAGTGTCATTAGCAAAAGAAAAATGGCAAAGTATGAAGTGTTGGTGTTTGCAGTGCATTTGGCATTAACGGTGAAGTGATGTGCTCAGGTGCGTGTTTGAATAGCACACTGTGGAGAGAGTTTCGTAAAAGTGGACATGGTATTGAAACAAGTGTGAAAATGTTTGTAAACCAACTCTAAGCCTTTCATAAGAATGCTGTCGTCTGCAGAGGGGAGATCACCTGACAGTCTCATGCCTTTGCTGGCCTTTTAGAGGCGTTGCTTCCCACGCCCAGCTATCTTTCACACAGGAAAAAACCCGTCCATCTTTGATACAAGGCACAGAAATGAGAGTGGATGTTGCTGAAACCTGTTGTGACAGCACATCGTTGAGTCGAATTGTATGTCCTTTGGTGCTTTATCGGTTCTGAAGTGTTTGACTACATCTGCCACTGGCTTCCCAATGATTTGTCCTTGATGCAGCCTTGATGTACATGGCAAAGGGACATGAAGAGTCAGATTATTATTATTAATAATAATAATAATAATAATAATAATAATAATAATAAATACCACAAGTGCCTCATGGCCAGTATTTTGCTTTATTTTCTAGTTTGATGAAATGTGTAAGATTGGAAATGTAGGAGGGAAATAATATGTGGTTTGTGTGATTCAAAAGATGCCAGTTACAAACTGTGTGTGTGTGTGTGTGTACCTACCAGTGCTTCTTGCCATGTAGAGTAGTGAGAACTCAGGCAAATGACCTCATTTTTTATTAAGAGACTAAACATGACCTCCACACATCAGCTTGTCATGTCTTAATGTCCTTGATTGTTATCTGTTCAATTAATATTCATCTAATGCTGACATTATTACTAAAAACCATAATAATAGTTTGTCATCATAGAATGATATGCCCCTTAGGACTTAAATATCCTACAATATATGGTGTGCTTGGTTCAGCACTGGAACATGGATGGTGTGTGTGTTCTGGCATAATGTCTTTATGTGAGTACACTGCAGAATTGTTGAGAAAACATGACCGAGGAGCAAAGGGTACAGAAGTACAGTAGAGGATGTGAAAGTCCTAAAAGGCTGAGAAATGCGATGAATCACAGGGAGATGGACATTGCACAGTCACTTTGGGACAGTTCTATTTTGGGAGCTATTTGTTAGAAAATATATTCTCAAAAGGATCTCATAATAGGACCAGCGTAATCCATCTCCTATCCAGTTGAGAAGCAGTTTTAATATTGGGTTTGAAACAAGAAATACCTTAAGTCCACTAGATGGTAGTACAGAGCCATGCAGTCGGTCACAGTTTTTCGTAACACTGTATGTTGTTTGAAATTAGTTTGTTTTGCAAAAATATCTACAAGAGGAAAAAAACATTAACAAAATCTAAATACTGGTGTGGCAGTGGCATCTCTGTTCATCCTGCCTTTCTATTAACATGCTGAACATGTGACATGTTCATTGTTAACCTCATGCCCCTTTAAGTAATATGATAGGCTAGCATTTGTAAATGGAGGGAATGACTGGGGAATTAATACAACACACACTCCCTGTAAGCCTGCATGTCTGTAAATGTTTGTGTTGTTGGTCTGTGAGTACCAAAAGATGCCACTGGTTCGTACAACTGATAGACATTTGTTGAGGTGAATATACTCAAAAAATGAAATTAAATAAAAACATGTACAACTTGTCAATTTGGTTTGAATTTATTATTGATAATTCACACACAGATCAAACCTCCCCTCGGAAATGAGGAGACTGTAGTCTGTCCACAGTGCAAACTGACGCTTAGAAGAGAGCTCAGATCAGGCGCATAAGCTACAGCCATGTCTACACAGGAGATCTGCAGTCAGACAAAAAGACAGGAATCCATCTAGCAACACTGCTATAGCTCACCCCTTCAACTTCACGACAGCACATTCATGCACTACATTGATGCCAAAGTCACCAGACAGAAAGTGATCACTGAACAAAGCTACCAACTTGGAGTTTCCTCTTTTGAGAAAAAAAAATTAAAAAAAAACACACCTTAGATTGTCAACCAACGAAAGCCCGCCCCGCCTTCATAGTAGAATATTCATCCAATCATCATCATTCAAACACTGCAAGCATGGTCTCCTACCAGAAAGCCATATTTCAGTAAAGCAAAGGCGGACAAAGAGGCAGCAGCAGAGATCCAGTGTGGTTAGATCTGGCCAACCACCCCTGCAGCTGGGCAGTCCAGGTCCAGAGGGTAGTATTCTCTCTCTCTTTAGATGGTTTAACTAGCTAGCAGAGAGTTCAAGTGAATATCAAATGGATTAGTGAATGACCACAGTGTAAAAACATGGTAAGACCGACTACCTCCTAGTCTCAAAGGGGCAAGACCTGGAGGACAAATACTCCACATTCCACCGCAAAGAAAAGAAACTGGGTCCATATTCTATCATTTATAAGATCCGTATTCTAGGTCCCTGATGGCAAGAGAGAGCTCAGTCTAAATCCCCTATGTAGATGGAGGATCAATATTCTTGGGCTCCAGTAGTGAATATACACAAAATACATTTCCTAAAAGGCAGAACATTCTCTTAACCCTTAACGTAAATTGGCAGAGTAAACGGTGCTTGTTAAAATGTATAGTCAAAACCACATTTTAAAATTCATTATAAAAACGTCAATACAATTCTCAAAGTAAAAAAAAAAAAAAAAAAAAAAGTAATCTTAAAATAATGTGATTGCAGTGTAATGCAAAATAGTTGTGTGTATTCTTTTCAAAGTTGATTGGTGAGTGCAAATAGGAGGCTATCCAACAGACAGCAGGCCAGATGGGTGTGCAGGTGTGGTCCAGAGTCGATTACATCCTGAAGTAGCATACATCATCCATGACTGACATGATCCTAAGTACAAAAAGGAGAGGGAGAAGGAGAGGGAGAGAGAGAGGGGGAGAGAGAGAGAGAGAGAGAGAGAGAGAGAGAGATTAATTTGGATACACAGGAAATATGTCAAACTAAACATCTGAAAGGACCGCAACATTTTTGGCTAGCGATCAAAACAAACATCCCCCTGTACATCCAGAATACATGTTACACGACTATGGAGAAATATGCAGATCACCATAAAATCTCACTGATTGACCTAAAATTGGAAAGAGATATCCTTCTGGTGTTTTAATGGCTTCATATTATTTTCTAAGTACATATTTTTTTCATCTATAACATTTGGAATAAAAAACTATTTCTTTTATCAAGAATTGTAACAATGTGATGAAAAAAAAATTCTTATATATTTTATACAATTAAAACAGCCTGGGGTCAAATTGACCCCAAACAACACCTATGCGTAAAACATGTGTACAGGAAATTGAAAACATATCATCATCATGTTCATTTTGTGTTTACCCAGTTGTCCGCATTCAATTAGGAAAAGTCATTAAATATGAAGCAAAAAAAATGATGTCAATCATTTATTTAGAGACGTTAAACATTGAATGTGGTCAAATTGACCCCAAACATAATAGGAGGGTTAAGCTGTAGTTTAACAGTCAACCTGCCCTTTTGGTCAGGAAAACATTTGGGAGTTCACGATGTGCAACAAGCTCAGATATCTGAAAACTCTGATCATGCCGTTCACCTACTGTTCCTTCAACTTCTTCACCAGTATATATATATATATGTGTGTGTGTGTGTGTGTGTGTGTGTGTGTGTGTCTGATTTACCAATTATGTATCTTGATCTTTTACACACTTTTACCATCAGCCACCCAGTCCGAGTGTCTCTGCTGTTGTGTGTGATCAGCCGCTCTTTACATAAGTATATCCTTTGTGGTGAGGTCCTCTACCTGCAGCCTGTACTATGGCCATGATGTGGCTTATTAGTTTGCCTTGTGAGGACAGCTTGTGTGTGTTAGCCCTCTCTCGTGTTGTGTTCTTGTGTGGGCACACACACACACACACACACGCACACAGGGTTCAACTTGTCTGTTGCTCTGACCACTGCAGGTGCAGCCAGATAAGAACACATCTGATTGGGGACACTAACAGCACAGAAAACTGTTCTGAGAAAACAACTGAAAAATGGAACGTTGGTGATGAACAGAAAAGATAAACAACACTTGAGGTCTTACCTTTCTGCAGTGAGTCCAGCTTCACACAGGTTCACCAGAGCATAGAGGTGCCTCAGTGCATACTCATACTGCAACACACACACACACACACACACACACACACACACACACACACACACACGTTGTTACTGTTTACAGTTTGTTACTAAACACACCACCCACATATGCAGTCAAATCTTTAGGGTTTTCTAGATGGGAAATAACACATGCCATATTATTCCCCTCCAACATTTCCTGGGATTCGTTCTAAGCTAAGAACAGGATTTAAGAATGTGGAAAAGCAGTCGTAGATAGGCCAGATTGGAGTGTGGCCATGTTCGTAAGGGCTGAATTTGTGAGAAATCGTTGGTTATTGCGTTCGCATCAATTGTACAGACATCCTCGGATTTAAATAATTACAATAATAATAAATACGAGAATATTTGTTTTTATTAACAATTACGTTTCACATTTATAGTCATGATTCTATGAGACATCGTGATGTCCTAAAATAAATAAAAGCACTACACGAACACTGCAAAATGGCAGTGAATACATAAATAAGCACTAAACTTGCGTGGATATAGCCATAGTGGAATAGAATGGACGCATCTACATTCTGCAACAGTACCTCCACCTCTGCACCGGTTTTCCGCTTTGACATGATTTTGATCAGTCTCAAGTTGCTTTTGCTTTGTCTGTGAATTCTGTATGTACACAGTCCTATGGTTGCATGCCCTTATAAGGAGCTGGCGGGGCGTTTATGTATGAAAATTCAGGTGTGCGAGAACACTCACACTAAGAATCAGTGCACAGGTAAGAACACTTTGGTGGTTTAAGAACACATTTCCACGCGTTCAGGAATCCGGCGGGCATCTTCCTTAGGGTTGGTCTTACGAAGTTTGTAAGAAAATATTTAAGAAGACACTTAAGAAAATGTTTGAGAATGAGGTCCATGGTGTCTAGTCTTGCATAGGAATATGCAACTGCGTGTGTGTGTGTGTGTGTGTGTGTGTGTGTGTGTAATGTGCGTGTGGTTGTAAGGATCTTAGTCAGTTAGTGGTTTCCCCTCTCGTAAGTCAGCATTAGGGAACAGAAACCGTGAACAGATGGCTCTGGTCGAAACCCTCTCTGTTCTCACCCGTGACTATCAGACTGACCAGTACAAGCACCATACAGTCTAATGTACTCCAACAGAGGAAGCAGGGCTTCATAAGACAGACTTCTTGTCTTTTAACGGTCATGGGTGATTCTGTGTGGTTTAGCTTTTGGGTAAGTAGGGAACATTAGAGTGTGACGACCTAACCGAAGGGGAAGTGTAGACAAAGGTGAAAATGTTATCTTAGTGATATCTTGTAAGAAGGCTATATTGTCTATATACAGTTATATCGTTCAAATTTTAAGCAACCACTTTCATGTCCTCATACCTAGGTCTTTGGTGTTAGATAGACAGAGCAAAATAAACAAACAAAAAGAATACAAATAAGAAATTAAACAAATAAACAATAAAGACATAGAAATGTGAAATAAGTTGCCCCCCCCCCCGCTAGGGTAGGCCGGGAGAAAGGGAAGAGGCTGTCCTGGTGGACAGAGGAGTGTGTTTCTGCTGGTGTACCTGAGGGCCGGAGTGCCAGTTGAAGCAGCGGGTTTTGTAGTGTGTGACGGCCATCTTGTAGCACTTGTGCTGCGTCAGCTCCATCCGGTCGTTCAGCAGCTTCTGTGCCTCACCACTGTTGCCCATCACCTTCTGAACTACCTTATGCATGGTCTCAGCCAGCAGCTCCCGCGTCTACACACACACACACACACACACCAGATAAACACACAAAACACAACACCCTTAGAAGTGAAGTGCCCTAACTTCAAAATAATATTCCACTGACATACAAACACACTGAGAGGACACACACACACAAAAGACCGCCATACTTACATACAGTCAATGCTACTATACTACTTGACTCATATATATGTATTTATACATACATATATACATATACATATATATACATGAGTGGAGGCGGATTAATGCGCGTCTTTCACTGTGAGAGCAAGAGATCCAGCACATATGAGGTACACAGAGAAATAAGACGAAAAGTGTGAACCTTGAGGTGCGTGCTGATCTCCTTAAGGTATCCTTGGGCGACGGCGATGTCATTGGTCTTCATGAGCTTCCTCTTGAGGATGGCCAATGGGACGTCGGGGCTGGCGGTGAGGTCACGCTCCTGCACCACAGGCAGGGAGGTGGGGCGAGCAGAGGAGGCGTTGCTCTTTGAGTTGCCCTGGAACTCCATCACCTTCATGTGAGAAATCGTCTGAGAGGGAGAGAGGGAGGGAGAGAGGGAGGGAGGGAGAAAGAAGGGATTGAGACTTAAGGATACGCAGGAAATGAGACACGTCAAAGCTGTGTCGGTAACACTCTGTTGGCCCGGCAACCAAAACAAACAAGGATGACTGAACCTCTGCACATGAGCGCACACACAAATGAAGCAGAATTTTTTACAGAGACCAGGCTCTCACAAATGTGTGTGTGTATGTGTGTGTGAGTGGGTGGGTGAGTGGGTGAGTGTGTGTGAAAGAGAGAGAGACTGGATGTATAGATGTGGGTAGTCCGTATTTAGAGTGTTTGAACATACATAGAGAGGGAGTGTGAGAAAACAGTTGAACACAGAAAAAGTAAAGACAGTGATAAGATAATGAGAGACATGAAAAGCTGCAACGAATTACAAAGGTTATGAGTAAGGTGCCTTTTGAGCCACCAACACTCATGTGAAATGGTAAGTTCACACAATCACACAGAGAGGTATTTTGAGGTGTGGGTGGGATGTGTGTGTGTGTGGACATGCCACAGAAGGTAGCTGAATGTTTACATGGTCAAAAATACAGAAAGACACATTGAGGTTGAGAAGACATGTAGGTCACAGAAAGCGGCGGGGACTACCCCACGAACACACACACACACACACCTTGTCTCCATACTGCATGACATGACTGGTGTTGGTTTCGCCCTTGACAATCTTGAACTGCTTCAGTAGAGTCTCCTTGTTCAGGTCCTCCTGTTTAAGAACACAGGTCAAAGGTCACGCACGAGCAGCCACACTAACTAGCAACACACACGAGCAGCCACACTAACTAGCAACACACACACACACACACACACACACGAGCAGCCACACTAACTAGCATCACACACACACACACAGCCACACTAACTAGCAACACACACACACACACACACACACACACACACACACACACACACACACACACACACACACACACACACACACACACACACACACACACACACACACACACACACACACACACACACACACACACTTCAAAAACCTAATAACACCAAGGTAATGGATTTGATACCCAGGAGCATACATGCTGATGTAAACAAATGTATGTATCTAATGTACAGGCACTTGTACACTTCTGGGAGGTCAGTATGTGTGATTAGAACTCACCACATCAGAATCCTCCAACCAGTTGACGCTGTACCAGTCACCCAGGTAGGTGTCGCGGGCTTCGTCGTAGTAACAGGCGTAGGAGGACTCGTGGGTGTTCGCAGCGGTGGTGGCGTAGACTGAGAGTGGAGAGAGGACTCTGGGTTATGCCAACCACACTCACTGCCATATTCTCTACACACTCACACCAGTCACACGGTCATTTCTGTCATACTCAATACAGTTCCAGCACACAGGCACATCCACCCAAGCTCTGCTTAAGCTTTCTACTTGAACTACATAAGATGATGAAGAGCAGATTGAATCGAATACAATTGAAAGGTATTAGAATAGCAGACAAGCACTTCTGGGAGTATGTGTGGGTTTCGGGTGGAACAGAGAGCCTCTATCTGCATTATCGGCTATTTCCACATGTACAGTGACTAGACACAGTGTTAGTCATGTCCTGTTTATGTGTTGAAAGCTGCCAACTCAGCAGGTTCTAAGAACTGTCCGCTTCTGTCACATGAAGCCACCCACAGATCACATGACTACTCCCACTTATCACCTGACCAGTGTTCTATTAGAGGGAAGACAGTGTCCTGTGCTGATGTTAACATCGAAGGCTGCTGAAGCCAGCAAATTATACACTATGAACTTGTGATTGCATTGCAGAGTTCAGAATATTCATGTGTGGGTTAGTGTGTGTGGGTTAGTGTGTATGTGTGTTGTGTGTGTGTGTTGTGTGTGTGTTGTGTGTATGTGCATATGACTGAATGTCCACCTCACCATATTACTGTGAACTCAGTCATGTCTGAATGTGGACACAGTGACCTTTGACACATGTGTTATTACTGATCAACTACCTTAATATTTACTTATCCGTGTTTTCATTTCCCTGAAAAGAGGTCATCTGGGCGTCACTCACCATCAATATCTGCGGGCAGGGGTTTCATCATGGACCCAGACTCGCATGCCTCGATGTATAATACCATCTGTGTGTGTGTGCGTGTGCATGAAGACAGAGGGAGAGAGAGAGAATTATGAAAAGACATCTCCATCTCATCACACTGATTGTTACACTGTTACCCAGACTGCACCAGGTCCCAGAGAAGAGACACATAAACATACACAATGGCAGACGCACCTTCTTGTACATTTTGTTGTCATGCATGTAGTGGAGGGCATCCATGAGGTCCTTCACATGAAGCTGTGTTTAGAAAGAACACACACACACACACACACACACAAACAATACAACAAGAAATATATTTTAACAACAACAGGGTGACAAAAGGGATGCACATATAAAAACAGCAGGATATGCTGCAGCAGCAGTGATGTCTCAATAACCACAGCATGAATAAGCAATTAAGACTTAGACCTTGTCTTGAGGAGCTACAAAGCCAACCCTACACACACACTGAAGTTATGCATTAACACCCAATGAGTCTCTCTTTAAATTCATCTATAAAAAACACAGGCTAGAGATTAAGTACATGACAGAGCTCCAAACGCTACCCAAAATTCCGCTGGTATAGTTTTCTACAGTACAATACTTATGCATCACTTGTATTGTAAAATAATAACTTAGGTTTTGAGAATATGTTACAAGGGTGTTTATTGGAGGGCATGTATGGGTCAAGTTAGGTGCACAGTCATCAAATGAACATCATGTGACAGGATTCAGGAAGGGGAAAAAGGGCTTACGTCATCATCAGGAAACGCCAGGAGGCCAGGTGCACCGTGATCGGTGAAGTACACAAACACATGATCATTTGGCCCACTGCCAAACAAAAACACCACACACACACACACACAAATTCATTATTAGCAAATCAGTCACATTACATACACACTGGGTAATTTGCACACAATCAATTAAACTATGCATGAAATCATTCAAATTCTGTTTATGCTTCTGCACAATTTCCAACAATTTCTAGCCCTTCAGATTCTAACCATTATTGGACCAAAGCCTTGACATATTCCTATTATATATATATATTTCTAAGAGGTCATGCAATATGACCTAGCCCAGCAGGAAATGCAGAGATGTGATTTTCATAAACATTAACAGAGCAGTCAGTTAAGTCATTAACACTAGCTTGTAAAGGGTGTGTCTGGCCCCTGTCCAAGAGAGGCCTCTTGATATGTGTCAGTTCTCTCTCTCCCTCTCTCCTAAACCCCCACGTCCCCCCCCTGTTCCCCCCGTCCCCATCCCTCAGGACTTGCCTCTTCAGCACTTTCCCAGATCCTCCTTTCACACTAGCGGAGTCGCCCTTCAGCACTGCCAGGAAATTATCTGGAGTCACTTCCTGCATGCACACAAACACACACACACACACACACACACACACAAGTACAGACAGGCAGAGACACACGCACACACGGTTACAGATACAGACAGACATAAATACAGACAGGCAGACACACACATACATACAAACAAACAGTTACAGACAGACACACACAGAAAAATGACATCACCACTATTGCAAAACCTGTGAGATATACATGAGTGTGTATCAATACCATTGCTTAACAGTGTGTTTGAGGGTTTAATACTCACATCAGCTACATAGTCCTTCACTACCCCTTTATACACATCAGTGCCATTTGGCCTGTTGATGACGACTCCTTTGGTTGGGTTACTAAAGGCAGACAGAGTGAGAGAGAGAGAGAGAGAGAGAGACAGGAAGAGAGAGAGAGAGATACAGGAAGAGAGAGAAATAAGGGATCCGTTGATTAGGATACACAAAAAAATGACACATGCCAGGGAAAAAGCAGCCTTAACATAACAGAGTCTGTGTGTGTCTATACTAGTGGAATCACAATCCTGGCATCTTCATCAAAATAACTTCAGTGAATGTCTCTGGTACGTGTACTTTCAAACAGACAAAGTTACTTACTCACTCACTCACTCACACTCACACTCACACTCACACTCACACTCACACTCACACTCACACTCTCTCTCTCTGAGCGCATGCGTGAGTGAGTGACTGAGCGGCTGAACGCGTGTGTGAGTCTAATTCTAACTTTTCTAACTTTGTGTGTTGTTTATATGTACTTGTTGTTTATGTGTGCATGCACTTAGTTTTACAATTACTGGGTTTTGGTTTAGTTTGGTGTTGTAAATATCACGGATTGTTTGCCCGTGGAGTCTGCAACCGGCTTTTGCTGGGAGTATGGCCGCCGCGGGAAGCATGGAATTTGAAAAACTAACTCGGAGGCACGGAGTGAAAGTTGAGTGCAGTGCGAGTGTAGAAGATTGTAGTTTAGCGGTTGGTGAAATTATTGGTCACGAAAACGTGAAGTCGGCTTCACGAATGAACAATGCGGTTGTGCTGTTTCTCAGCACAATTGATAAGGCTAATCAGGTAATTGTGCAGGGTATAGTACTCAATGATTCCCTCACGCCAGTCCTCCCACTCAGTACCCCCGCCAAGAAAGTAATCATTTCAAATGTACCCCCGTTCATCAAAGATGAGCTTATTGCTAAAGAGTTGCAACGACATGGCCAGCTGGTTTCACATTTTCGAAAAATCCCTCTGGGATGTAAATCGCCCCTTCTTCGACATTTAGTGTCGTTTAGAAGACAAGTGTACATGGTCCTAAATAGTGGCATGGAGGAGATTGAGCGAACACTGAAGCTAAGGGTGGAAGGGTTCGATTATGTGGTGTATGCAACGTCAGACACTGCGTTGAAATGTTTCAGTTGCGGTGGAGCTGGACACATTGGTCGCTATTGTCCTGGCAAAAATGCCAACACTGAAAAGGAGAAAACTCCAGCTAAAACCAATGAGTCCTCCACAGTCGTCCCCCCAGTCACTGAGGTAGAACCCTCGGTGGATGGGACCGAGGGAAGCGGACTTGAAGGGGATTTTCTGATTGTGCTTGGCCCCGAAGCCGTGGCGGGTGAGTCGGTGGTGATGGAGCCTGCTGTCGCTATATTTGTCGCAGAAGAGCTAGCTGCGGCTGGATCATGTGAACCTGGAAATAAGAAGGGGCCTTCAATACAGACACTGACAGTCCCTCAAACGTCAGTGGATGTGGTGGAGGCTATCGACATAGACCCAGTTTTCAAAGCCCCGGTGAAGAGAAAAATGGGCCCGGAGATTAACGTGACTAAAATAAAGAAAGATGAACACACAAATGTTAGCGATTGCGAATCCATGGATTCAAACTGGTCCGATTGTTCGCAGGGAGATGTAAAGCTCTCCAGCGAAGATAGGAAATATACTGCAGATAGCATTAATAGTTTCCTACACGTCACGAAGGGGATGCGGAAAGTGGAGGTTGAACTGCATTTTCCAGACTGCTCGCAGTTTATTAGCGACGCTGCCTGGTGGATAAGGGAGGGTGTGTTTGAGGATACGGAGGTATTTCGTCTCCGGAAAATAATGAGCAAGTTGAGAAAAAAGTTGCGTGGAAAAATAAAGTCTACTTAGTTTTTTCAGTATGTGTAACACCATCAAGTGTGGCTCTCTACATTTAAATGGTGTTAGCGATTTATTTTGTACGACTTATTTTAAACTGAAGAAATTAAATGTTGCCCTGTGCTAAATGATGAATTATTGTTTGCCCATTGTTTGTTTGTGTTGGGAGTAATTGAGCATTGTTTCATTTTTGTCATGTGGTCCCTGTTTTAAGGAATCTGCTGATGTCGAGAGTCTCACTCGGTTTTTGTTTCTACAAAGCAATGAATGACTTGGATACTTTTGTTGCACAGTGGTGCTGTGGAAAAAGCTGTGTGCTCAGTTGATGATGATGATTTTGTTTTTGATGTTTTGTTTCCTTTTGAATAATGTGTAAAACACTGTTTGCAATGCTGTTTACCTAATAAAAAGTTTTTTATAAAATTCAAATTCTCTCTCTCTCTCTCTCTCTCTCTCTCTCTGACTTTGGACCAGAGTGATCTCAACTCAAAGTAATGTAGCTGATAGGAATTAATCATTAATGTGAAAGATACAGTCACAATGTTAATCTGACTCTATATACACAAACACACACACACACAATATTTAGAGTAATATGACACACAATCACCTCAACATCACCGCTAGTTATAAACCTTCACTTTCACCTGAGTGTGATGCTGGTTTGGTGAGGTTTTACCTCCTTACTTAACCACCCTCCCCCCTCCCTGAGGCTCAAACTGGGTGAACCACAATAACTTCTGATTCGAAAACAACGGAAAGTGACAATGTTACTGGTGCACATTGATCTGCTGAGCACTTGTTCATTTCATAACTTTTACATTTAAGGGAAAGTTTTTATGGTCATCGTATGACATTTAGCTTGCAGTGCGTGTGAGTGTGAGTGTGTGTGTGTGTGTGTGTGTGTGTCTTTCTTTCTGAATGCCGACTGAGGAAATTAAATTGGCTTCTTGTGACTGTCGAGTTAGTGCCTTCTCTCTCTGTGAAGCCAGTGTGGAGCCTCTGCTGTTGGCCTTGTTGGTGCTACGCACAGACCTCCCAAAACACAGCACAAAGCTCTTATCTATGAGGCCTGTTCTCTGTTCTGACATACCTACGAACTACATAAGTCTACATGGTATCTACTACCTCTGTGTGTGTGTGTGTGTGTGTGTGTGCACTTAATGAGTGTGTGTTCATGAAACTTACTCCTCATTCTCAGCCAGGTCGTCGTACATCATCACGACAATCTGCTCATCAGGGATCCCGTTCTTGTGGACTATCTGATAGGCATGGCATGCATCAGCCTGTGAACACACACAAACACACAGTTACCCAATTCTGTACACACGGCCAAAAGTAAACACAAACACACGGGTACACACAATGCCAGGCACCCATCTATATGTGTGGGAATGTGCACACACAGACACACTCCCCCATGCACAGTCTGTGTAGCTGTAGAATACAATACACAGTCACACTAGAGAGCACAATCAACAGCATTGCTAAGGGTTGTGGTTGAAATTCATCTAGCTCTTCTAAGAGCATACTAAAGGAGTGTCATTACAATCACCACCCCCCTTCCTCAAACAGCCCCTTCAACACCACAGAGAATCTCCCAGCCAACAAAATTCCCAGCTGGGCTTTTATCTTTTTCAATAGCGGGTAAAGTTGCTGGTGACCAAACAAGATAGCAAGCAGCATACAGCATGACCACAAGTAGGATAAGCTGGATTGCTCTAAGCCACCATTCGCTGACCATTCACAGCAGAGGGAACCTAAGAAACCGGCAGCCATTCTCCCAACACAGACACAGGCATCTACGACCTTTAGCGAAACAATAACCCACATTAATAAAAGGAACATATATCCAAAGACAAAACCAAAGGCCGAACAGGAACAAATACAACATTCATACGCTCAAGACTGAAACCAACCCACCCCCAGGATAATTTTCCTGGTTTTGAAAACTATTGTCTATTAGTGCCTATTGCCTAATGTCTCTGGAACTGTGTAATTGGCGTTTGGCTGTAAACTGTAGCTAAACTTCCTGGGAATTATGAGGTGACAAGGTGTCTAGAGCCTCAATATAGGCTGGGCTGGTTAATTTCCTTGAAGTACTATCTCAAACTGAAGGATGCGAACAAGTCCAACTGGGTACATCTCTAAACGACTCCCATTCATGCCAGAATTGTGTACTATTTACATAAAGGGTATCAATACAACCATGGCCGATATCAACATAGTTTGTTTATAATGTGAATGTGTGTGTGTGTTTCCATTAAATTACTCTATTGCTTTAGACAAAATACCAGCCGACATTAGATGAGCATTTCCTCATAAGCACATTCCCTCGGTCTCGTCTGCATTCTCTACAGGTCTCACCTGGTGTCTGTAGTTGTACCAGCCGTTGGAGCCTGCCACAATCACCACCCAGTTCTTCCCGTCCTCAGCTTTGGGCATGGGCAACGCTGTGACCGTGAGGGCCAGGCTGATGCCCAGCAGGACCAGGGTCTGGGTAAACATCTTTGTAATGCTCTCCAGAGTTCAACCAAATCAACTGGCAGAAGAGGGAAAACATTGATGAATGGTAAAACAGACTCATGCAGCAGAGTTGTTTTAAGACATAGTAATCTTGAAGGGTGCAAAGAATTTTTCCCTTGAACTGGCAATCCGATTTATGTACTGAACATTTTCATTCACTGGTCTGAGATTGTAGATCACATCCATGTGAACAAAAGAAATGAACGCAGTAAGGGAAGTCAGACCTGAGTAGATGACTGCTAACATTATAAATAAAGACAATTGTGAATCTTTCAGTGTGTAACGTGTGTTTGGAACAACCCCTGGACAGCCTGTATCCAAAAAGCTAAGTGAGGTTCGTGGAATTGCATTACACAAACACAGAGGTCTCAAATTACGCTCCGTACAAACGAGGCTGAGGCTAGCCGAATCTTATCGCCAGAACCTCTTTGTTAGCATGACAAGTCAGCATCGGTGAATGCTGGAGGTAAATAAGTTTAAGTTTCTATCTAGGGCTACAGAATAGCAGGCACAAACAGCAAGTCATACAAAAATAACAACTACAATGTCGATGTGCTAATGCTAGCTTGTTCTAGACCAGAATCGGGGAATGCTGTTGGACAGCACAGTGATGTTAACGCGACATGTAAACAACAGGAGTTCGCCAACCCCCAATCAAAATCGCGAAAACAAAACAAAATGTTTTTCGGCATTGAAAACAACCACCTCTAATTCTTTCTTATATTTACCTGTTTTGCTTCCTAGATGTTTTCAGTGTACTTTCGTTTACTGCGCAACCCTGTTTTTAATAGAGAACTCAGGGAGGGGGGGTCATGGCGTAGATTTCCGGGCAGCCAATCCCATTGGTTTCGAGCACAGGGTGACTAAAGGCACATGATGGTTCAGTCATGTGCTTTTGTTCTCCAAAGGTGGGGTAAAAAAACTCTGCAGAAGAAATCAGTGAGTTTTTAAACGGGGCTATTTATGTCTCGCACGGTTCAAGGTACTCTTGCATTTAGTACATCATCATCATCATCATCATTTACTGTAAATAACATCATTGTTTACTGAGGGGAATTTAAAAAATCTCCCATACATAAACATGCTAATTGGGGACCGGTTCAAGGTAATGTCCGACTTCCTGTATTGAACATTGATAAATAATATATAATTAAACACAGGCTATGAATAAATACACGATTAAACAAAAACGGGTTGGAATCCCACAAAGTAGTCGATATCTGTGACAAGTCTCAGGAAGCCAGGAAAACTCAACTTGTGCTGCTGGTGTCTTGTGACCTGTTTCTGGTTGCACCTGTTATTTTGTTTACAGCACCTGGCTACTCAGCAAAACCTGCACACATCCACAGATGTTGAACAGTGGAGTAACAGATATTCCTACCGCATGACATATTATGGGCATAAGAGCCTACAGTTTACTGACAGTTAAAACCGGTTTTACAGGTAAGTACACAAGGTTTAACAGGAAGTTTACAGGGATCATTTGAGACAAAAACTTCGACCTGCCAGTTGCGGCTCACTTGATGTTGGAACAGCCCATCTGATTGGGGGGTTACATCATAGACATATATAGATCTATAGCTACCTACTATAAGGCTGATGCAAGAAGAGCCACCGTCATCACCTCCCCCCATTCTATTAAGTGGATCCATCCATCCGTGTAAAGTCAGGCGAGAAATAATCAAATTAAGACAGAAAGTAGCTATTATAAAGAAAGCAATCAAAAATACAAATGATAAAATGTCAGAGGATAAATGGTCAGAAGAAAATAATCTTGATGCTGCAAATTGTTGTAAGTTAAAAAAATAACATTACCAGTGCCAGGAAAAACGAAGTGCACCGGCACCAAACTAAGTGGAGGAGGAAAGAGTTTAGCTGATTCCAGTGGAGAGCAGGGGCAAGAAGAAGAGGTCGCTGCCAAGGACGAGTGACAACCTTGCAGGTGATACTGCATGTAGTGACACTGAAGCTAGCAACGCTAGCGGTGCTAGGCCAGAGGGGATTCATCATATGGAGCCTGCCATTCATTATTTTGCACGCCCAAAACCAAAAGAGTTTGATTAGTTATTTAAATATCATCCAAACCAGAACACAAAAAATACACTTGTAAAGAAAGTGTTTCAATGCAAGGATGGCATGGTGCATGGTCCTGAAACAACAGTGGCGCTATCAACTTAATATCTATTGCCTAGCCTGTATGTTATAAAAGCCTGATATTGCGGTGCATAGGGGAAAAATGTGGCCAGTCCAGACGAAAATTACCAGGGCCGAATTCTGTTCCCAGCCTATCCCTGATCTAAGTCATGGCTGATCTATTTCAGCCATTGTCTGGCTATGTAGAGTTACATGTAACCAAGTTTGCTAGGGTTACTTTTGAACTGTGACATGGTACAGATGATCAGTTACCCTGTTAAAGGACCAATATGTAATACAACCCCAAATCAGAAAAAGTTGGGACGGTATGGAAAATGCAAATAAAAAAAGAAAGCAGTGATTTATAAATGTACCTTGACTTGTATTTCATTGCAGACAGTACACAAGATATTTCATGTTTTGTCTGGTCAACTTCATTTCATTTGTAAATATACATCCATTCCTGCCATCCAGGCCTGCAACACATTCCAAAAAAAGTTGGGAATTGGCAATTTAGTGGTAGTAATGAGGTATAATTATTAAATAATGATATGATTTGAAACTAGTGATGTCAACAGGTCATTGTAATCATGATTTGGTACAAAAGCAGCATCCAGGAAAGGCCTAGTCCTTTAGGAGCAAAGATGGGCTGAGGATCGCCAGTTTGCCAACAAATGCGTGAGCAAATTATTGTAATGTTTTAAAAACAATGTTTGTCAAAGAAAGATAGGAAGGGATTTTGATATTTCACCCTCCACGGTGCATAACATCATTAAAAGATTCAAGGAATCTGGAGGAATTTCAGTGTGTAAAGGGTAAGGCCGCAAGCCTACGCTGAATAACCATGATCTCCGATCCCTCAGGCGGCACTGCATCAAGAACCGCCATTCATCTATAAGCGATATAACCACATGGGCTCAGGATTACTTTGGCAAACATTTGTCAAGCACTACAATTCGTAGTTACATCCACAAATGGCAGTTAAAACTTTACTGTGCCAAAAGGAAGCCTTATGTTAACCTTGTCGACTTCTCTGGGCTCAGAGGCATCTGGGATGGACCATCAAACAGTGGAAACGTGTGTTGTGGTCAGACGAATCATCATTTCAGGTCTTTTTTGGAAGAAATGGATGCCGTGTGCGCCGGACCAAAGAAGAAAAGGACATTCCAGACTGTTACCAGCAACAAGTCCAAAAGCCAGGGTCTGTCATGGTATGGGGTTGTGTCAGTGCCCTTGTCAAAGGTAACTTACACTTCTGTGATGGCACCATTAATGCCAAAAAGGACATAGAGATTTTGGAGCAACATGTGCTGCCTTCAAGATGACATCCTTTCCAGGGAAGCCCATGCATATTTCAACAAGACAATGCAAAATCACATTCTGCACACATTTCAAAGGCATGGCTGAGGAAGTAGAGTGTGCAGGTGCCGGACTGGCCTGCCTGCAGTCCTGACTTGTCTCCAATAGAGAATGTGTGGCGCATTTTGAAGACTCTGTACAGTTGCACACATTAAGACTTGTTTGCAGGAAAAATAGGACAAAGTTATACCTGAAACGCTGCATCACTTGGTGTCAAGTCCCTAACCATCTTTAGTGTCGTGAAAAGGAATGGCAACATTACAAAGTGGTAAATGCTTCACTGTCCCAACTTTTTTTGAAATATGTTGCAAGAATCGAAATTGAATTAAGTGTATATTTTGAAAAAACAATAAAATTCATGAGGTAAAACATCAAATAAGGTAGCCTGACGATGTCATACTCATAATTCTAGTCAGAATATGAGTCTGATACCGCTCCAATGGGCTGTGATTATGGGGCGTGTTTCAACCGAACCAGGAAAAAAAATGCCTCTTCGCTCAGTTGGATATATCTAGAACCAATCAGAGCAACGTAGTATGACCATAACGTAGACCATGGGGCCAGCTGATACATTAAACTTTTACCGGATCCCGTAGGAAGGACGGCAAAAACATCTTTTCGATCGACAAATGCCTTTATCGCGTTTCTCTGTTCCTCTTTCAAAATGAATGTGCTGTCAATGTCTTCTAAAACAGACTCGAATCACCACATTTCAGCTCTCCAACGGCAGCCATGTTTGTTGAAAACGAATTCACCCCAAAAGCTCTTTGGTGACGTGGTTGATTACGTTACGGTTGATCATCTGTCCATCATCGTATAAAGCCTGCCTTGACAATTTGATTGGTACGGCAATGTCTGTCCGCAGATAATTTCTCCTCAATGGAGTAATGCCAGACCGAACTTCCCAACCAAAAAATGTGTGGGCGGGGCTAAGTTCGGTCTGGTATCCAGGCTACAAATAAGGTGCTGTTGTATTGTTTTCAATGTAATACAGAGCAAGATGCAAGAGAATTTACAAATCACTGTTTTCAGTTTTTATTTTAATTTAACATACCGTCCCAACATTTTCTGATTTGGGGTTGTAAATGCGAGTGTGAGTATTCGAGACACACAGTGAAGTGATCCCAAGTAGAGCTGGCCAATGCATCATGCTAACACACACTAATGTACTGCTATCAGTCACACTGGAGGAGTGACGGGCCACAGGTGTTTACACTCCAGGCAACAACCAGCCTGACAGAAATATGCGACAGAAACAGCAAATTCGACTCAATTTATGAACGCAATTACTCTATACATTGAAGGGATACTGACGTCCAAATAAAGGTTACTCATGCCCAATTTTTTGCTATTTATCCATCTTATCGAATATAAACCATATACCTGTTTTAGAAGACTTTATTCAATTTTACGACAATCAGTGGAAGTGGTAAAATTTCACCAACGTTAGACACTCTGTCCTCTCTCTGTAGATCTTCCCCTAGCCCTTTCTCGCTGTAACCTGCTCTGCGTTTTGGACCAGGAACCTACACTGTCAAGTCTCGTTTTAACCGTGAGACTGAATATCAGTGATCTCACTAAACCTCACGGATTTTCACTCCCAATAGCATAGAATAAGAATTACAAGTCCATTAGTAGTAGTAGTAGTAGTAGTAGTAGTGATGGACAGGTAACAGAATTCATTATTTAGTTGCAAATGTTAGCCAAAGGTGCCTCCACCAGAACGGGATGGATGAATGAAGACACCTGGCCTGAGTTCCTTGATCACCTGATACAGCACACTAAGTGCACTCCTGACCATCCCATGCTGCTAATCCTTGATAATCTTAAAACTCACATCTCACTCAAGGCAGTAGAAAAAGCAAAGAGCAACGGTATTGTTCTTGTATCCTGACTGAGCTGCAGCCTGCATCCACTGGTCCATCCACTTCAGATGATCCAGATGGTCCACTCCCTGCAGATGAACCACCTGCAGATGAACCACCTGCTGCAGATGATCCCCTCGCTGATGCTAATCCATCCACTGGTCCACATGGATGTGCCATGTGTTCCCAGCCGACCTGGATATGTGTCTCCTCGTGAAATCCTAACACTTCCCAAATGTCCCCCCAGAGCACAAACCAAAAGAAAGCGTGTGAAGACAGCCATCCTAACTGATACTCCTGAGAAGCAGACAATAGAAAAGGCTTATGAAGAGAGACAAAAGAAACTGGCAGGGAAAAAGCAAAATAGCAAAGAAAAGGGAAAACCGAAAAAGAAACTTGATGATGAGTTTGACAAAGAGAACTCTGAGGATTGATAGAAGTGATCCTGGAAACACAGATCTGTCCGTGGGTGTCTTTGTCCTAACTTTGCAACCAAACACAGGAGTCTCTGTTACGTTGGCATGGTTGAGAAAGTTGAGGATGACGAAATACTTACACAATTCCTCAGAAGAATCCAGGGAAACAAGAAAGAGTGGGAGAGACCCACGTTTGCTATAAAAGAAAATGATGTGGCACATGTTCCTAAAGGTGATGTGGTGAAGAAGCTGCCTCAACCTAATAGGCCTGGAGGAACCACACAGAGAGAGCAACTCTTCACCTTTCCCTGTAACCTTCAGGGCTGGAATGTAGAGTAGGCCTGGTTAGAGTATGAGGCTGATGTTCTAATCCAGGTGGGTCTAGTCCTGTGTTCTGAATCCCAGGCTGTTCTAGCTGGTTCTGATTATGGTGCCATGACTGTGTTCTAATCTAACTGGTTCTATCTGTCATTTGAATGTTATTTAAAACATTTTGAATTAGATTATGTTGTATATGATTTTGTTCAGAGTTACTTTCAAGTGTTTTAAAAAAAATGTGCTTAATTGACCAATCCCCATGATTCTCTTACTAGTCCGATATTAGTTTTGGAATGTGTGGTTGTCAATCTAGCTGTCAGGATTCTAACTGTTACAACATGTGTTGTTATGGTAGTTTTAAAGTGGAAAAAGTAAGTGGATCAGTTTACCCCCAGCTGGTTCACTTTACCCCCTTGATTTATCTGGTCTGTCTCACTTTACCCCTAAACTGGTTTAAAAACAATCATACTTTCACTGCCCTTTGTCCTGAAGACATTCTGATCATTTCCATTGCTAGGAAACATCCTGAATTAATGAAATGTGTAAATTGTACTGATAAAACACATTACTCGCCTAGAGGGGAGCAAATGTAAAAATGTTAAAAAAAATGTCTCACATTACCCCGCTCTCCCCTACTATGGTCAACAAAGTTTCAATATCCAACATCACTAAACAACATATATAGAAATGCTTAGCAAATATAACAATATGGTTGCATGTGTTGTGTGTATCTGTGGGCGGTGGGGATGGCTCACGGATTTCAGTCATGTTAACTTGACAGGTATGCTGGACCTGCACTCTCTCTTCTCTCTCTCTAAATCATGTGCCTCTTGCACCACTGGGACCTGCACCATCTCCTCCTCTCTCTAGCGCATCCTTTTCGCCCTCTGCCTCAGCGGCACCTGACTAGCCGTAACCAGTGGTGGAATGTAACGAAGTATTTTTACTGCGTTACTGTACTTAAGTACATTTTTACGTATCTGTACTTTACTTAAGTAAAAATAATAGTGCATACTTTTTACTTTTACTCCATTATATTTTTTAGCTATTATCTATACTTTTACTCCGCTATATTTCTACAATATGTGTTGTTACTCGTTACATTTTATGAACACAGTTTCGCCAAAATGTTGCCTACACAAAACTATGGATTGCGTTGCTGTTTTGGAAGTTTAAACCAATCAGGTGGCTCTATCAACTCCAATGATATCAGAGTGCGCGTCTGGCAGCAGCACTAGCGGTAGCTTTGCCTGTTATACCTGAACATTCAACAGACAGCCTGACTACTGCCTATTCAACATGGATCCAGAGTCGGACTGAACTAAGCCCTCCGACATGAGCCACCCTGGGCCCTATTTAAAAGATATGTTCGAGTTCAAAGGCCCCAAGAATGACTCCTGGAGGTTTCAATGCGGTTCCTGTCTCCTCAAAATAAGGAGTTGCTAGCCTTCAATAATTCGCCCTCAAATTTAAAGTAGCATATCGAGGTAAGCAGAGTGATTGCTATGCTAAGTTAATGTCCCTGACTTTTGAATATTGATATATGTATTTAATTCGTTTACTGACATGATATTATAATGTTATCTAGCGAAATGCATGTTGACATACAGCAATAGCATCAAAAAACATGATTGTATCTTCATTATATATTTAACGTAGTGGTAATAAAGCTGGTAGGTTAGCTATGTCAAGCTAGCGTGCCTTGTTCTGTCCAGTTACATTTGTTTTTCATGTTCCCCTTTTTACACGTTTACAATTAAATAAAAGATTTAAAGATATCACATGGTGTCTTTATTGGTTTGGCTTATGGTATTAACTTTGCAAATAATCCCTGGTAGATAACTTGTCATCCGCAGAATTGTAAGATATAGTGTGAACAGTATTACAGATGGTAAGCACAATAAGTACACCAACCTTTCCAATTAACAAATGTTGTTGCTTATAATTATTACTAGTAGTGACATCTGTAGAGGCATTTATTACCAGTAGCTATTTCTTTATCAAAATGGCACAGCCTAGACATTGAGAGACAACCCATTGCGTCAGTACTTTTACTTTTAATACTTAAAGTCATTTTAAAAGTAAGTACTTTTACTTTTACTTAAGTAGGATTGTTGATGTAGTACTTTTACTTTTATTTTCCTGGGTACTTGTACTTTTACTTAAGTACTAAACTTCAGTTTTCGGGATAACAGGCTTAGCTTTGGCTAACGACCCTAGCCAGCCATTCATCTAACTAATTGACAGAGTATAAGAAAAATCATATGAGCTGGTTTATAATGTGCAAACAATAGAAACACTGCAGACGTATGTCAATTAGCTGATCTAAATATATTGTAGGACTCGTCGTCGCTTGCTATTGTCCAAGTTTGATGTTGAGCTCCTCTTGCGCTCCATGTAGTGTCAACCTGGCAACCCGCGTGAGCTTCGAATCTGGGGAGGAGGGGCAGGGGGGGAAACCACGCTCTGTATTTTTAAATTCAATATTTTGAATTTGGAATGCAATACCAATTGTAAATGCCGGACTACAGATAGCAATATTTCATCTAATTAATGTCACTTATTACATTTGACGAGAGGCGGTGCAAATTGAAATAAGAAAACCAATAAAAAACTGCTCAAAATGTGTGCGCATACTGCCAAATGAATGGAGCTCGTGTAGAGCGCGAATTAATGTTATATTCTACATATAGAAATGTTAGAGCTTTTTATAGAAAAGAATATTCGCGGGCTCTTATGCCTTTCTAATCAATATCATTTTGATTAGTAACTGTAACAGATTACATATATTTTGTAATTTCATTACATAACTCTGTTACATATAACAAGTTACTCCCCATCAGGTCACAAAGACAACCAAGAGCAGGCTTAAATCAAACACCCTTTATTTATCCCTCTTATAAAAGAATCAAGTTAAATAAGGGAACAGTCCATCAAAAAATTCGGCCTTCTGTTTCAAACCGATGGTCCTTGATACATTTAACTATATACCTTTGTTTGTCCCATAACTGAAGTTGTAACAAAATGTAAATACAATGTTCACAGTAATAAATATTCAAAACAAAATCCTTTTTTTTTTTTTACAATCACATATAATATATATTCATATATTTATATAACTATATATGGTAAAAACTTTTTTTCTTTCAAGTTAAAGAAAAATGCAGAAGGATAAAACAAAAACAAAAATGGCTGATGAGCAGAATGATGATTGCATTTTTCATTCCCAAGGCAACGGTTACCATGACAATTCAAGATCGTGAGTAATAAATAGCTTGATATATCTTCAAGATTGTAGTGCATTACTGTAAATCAAACAAAACAAACAAACAAACAAAAAAAAAACTATAGTGCAAGCCTTTTTTTTCCTTTGAAACTATGTGCTGTTTCATAAACTGTAAATAAATGGAAAAGACGACGATGGGAAAAAAAACATCCTCCCCGTAAACAGAATGAACATGAAAATCACTGAAGTAGTTGACCTGGTCTGAACTCACTCGTGGTACTTTGCCCCGTCACGCAGTCATGTGGTTACTTATGCTAGACTACCCTGGGATGTCTGCCATCGCAGGTCGACTAGTCCTAAACCAATAAACCAGTTGCATTGCATTGTTTAACACCTCAAACCAGCTGAGCAATGTGCTGTGTCATAAGTGACCCTACCCACCTACATAACACTGCATAAACACACATGAGCATGAGCGGCCCCCACACTGCAGTGGGCCCTGGTGCAGATCTGCCACTGCTCCGGCCCAAACCCGTTCTAGTCTTGGCAGAATCCGGGCCTTCACTGTGCATATCATAAAAACTCATATAACTCATTCTTAAATGAGCTGTATAATAGAAGGGTGATGTGCAGGGCAAAATATTCCAGGAGTGGACTTAGACCAGGGGGTGTAGTGTCAAAAAAACAATAGAGTGCAGCACCTACTGATCCTGAGCCTCTGATTGGCTACAGTCCCTTCAGCTTCCTCATTGGCTACAGCTCTTTGGTGACTTGGTTGGCTGTAGCTCGTCAGGCCAAGAGCGACTACTGCTCAGGCTCGACGTGCTGTAGTTTTCTCAGTTTCCTGACTGGCTACAGGCCTTCAAATTAATCCAACGTTTCCATTGGTGGAAAGGGGGTATCAGAGCACTGAAGGGGCTGTACCTGGTCTCCTGATTGGCTACGGGCCTTTTAGTTCCAGGGTTCCCATAGCCACTTCAGTGCTCTGATTGGTTGAAGGCTGTCAGTATCCTGATTGGCCATAGCTTGTTCTGTGATTGGCTACAGGCCATACATCCCGATAGGCTGTCACCTGTTCAGTGGTCTGATTGGCTAAGGGCCGTCAGTCTCCTCTCTTGGCAGCAGAAGCTTCACATGCCTCACACACGTGGCGAACGCCAGGCTTTGGGAACCAGGCTTTTTTTTTTTGGCAAAAGGTTTTTTTTTGAAAAATTATACAAAAACAAACAAACACTTACATCTTGTGTAACTCTCAAAGGTTTGCCCATTCTAAATCACAACTGATAAAGTCTTTGTGTGTATGTATGTGTCTGCTTTGTGAGTGTGTCCCAGTACCAGATCTTTGAGTTGTGCTTGGGTATGAACAGTTTGTGCATATTGTGCATGTGCTTGTGTATGCATGTGTGTATGTATGCATGCATAAATGTATGTGTATATATGTGCAAAAATGTATGTATGTATGTTTGTATGTGTGTGTGTGTATGAAGGCATGAATCTTTGAGTGTCACTGACGTCAACATCGTCGCCATAATCATAATCCAATGCATAGAAAAAAGAAAACCCAGCAATGTTCAACTTAAGGAAAGTTCTGATGGGAGTCGCTCCCTCATGCAGCATATTGGTGTGACACACGCAAGAAGGCAGGTTTCTGTCTGTGTGTGTTTACGCATTTGTGTGAGTGTGTGTGTATGATCCGCCTCTACTTGCACTCTTCCCTGGCTTCCTGTCCCACCGTGGGGACTATTGAAAGGGTTTGTGGGGTTGGAAGGGGAGGACCCCTTTGAACTTTGCCCTCTGTCAGGGTCAGACCTCGGCACCCAGTTCGATGACCCCCATCTCTATAATGGGAATCAGTTTATCATCCACCTGAACCAGCAGGATGGCCCTGTCCATGTGGGAGCGAGTGGCCGGTTCACGGCTGCAAGGCACCCACCGGTGTATTACCTATACAGAGAGAGAGAGAGAGAGACAGGAAACAGATGGCAGAAACTGGTTAGGGGCTATGGTTATTTTTATGATTAATTCAAAACCACTTTTTGAGGTATGTTTTGGCATCGGCTTGTGAAGGACAGACAAACACAGCCGTCGTTCCCACAAGCTGCCCACGCTGCACACTATGTAGTTCTGTGGTCAGGGACTAACCCGCGAAAATGTAAGAAAAGCTTCACAGCACGCCACTACCAACCGTATTGCTAAAAAGACACCAGTAATCATGCTAGCAAGCTTTCATCAGTGCCAACCCAACTAGTGATGGTGTTTTTACATGCCTTTTTGGTAGTTACCTTGCTAATTTTAAATAAAACACAAAAAGCAGATAATACATAATGGTACAGATAGATGTGGATCATGGGAAGTGATGTTCATGTCTACATTTAATGCTATTGTTTGTTCAATGGGTCTATGGGTAATGTAGTGAACTGAAGTTGGTAGAGGTGGGGTAAGGCAGTAAGGTGGAGTAAAGCAGTATTTTTCACTTCATGCCCTTTAGAGGGCTCCAACCTTCATAAGATGTTACATATTATGGGAGGCTTCTCCATTAGTCCTGGAGTAGGTTTTGACTTATGTAGTAGATGTACAGAGGTGGGTACGGAGAGGATAGTCCTGTAGTTTTATAAGCAACTCCCTAATAACCCTCCAATAGAGCATTATACTTATTTAGTTACCCCGTTATGGAAAGGGGTGTATGTTTGCAGAGATGCATTGTGGGTAGCGTAGTCATGTAGCTTTGTATGTAACTCACATGTCCCTCCATGCCCTCTCGAGGGCTCCAGTCTCTCCAGTAGTTGCGTCCTGAACGCAGCCGCATGCACTCATCAGGCCACTGCAGTTCCTTACGTTTGGATACGTTAATCACTTCCAGTACCTGACTCACGTCCACTAGCTACATACACACACACACACGGACATAAACACACACGCAGACACACACATGTATAATTATACACAAGAACATTACAACAGACATTCCTCATCACGGTTTGTGTTTTTCATGACATGCGTATGTGTATGCTTGCTTGCACACGTCTCCACTCACCTGCACTCTGTACGAGATGTCGTCCCGCCGCAGGCACCCGAGCGTGGGGTGGTGTGTGTGCGTGTGCGGGTGGTAGTGTATGTGTCCCACGGCGCTCAGCATGGTGGTGGTAGTGGTGGGGGCGTCCCCCAGGGCAGCGCCCAGGCCCTCGCTCCCCAGCAGCCCCACCAGGGTGTGCCGTTTGCAGGCCGGGATGCTCTGGCTGGACAGGGACCCCGACGGACCTCCAGGAGGGGGGTCCACGTTGGGGCCGCCGCTGCCCAGCCGCAGCTGCAGGGAGGTGGGGAGGGTGCGGAGGGAGAGCTGGCTGCTCGACGAGCGCCGGCAGGGCTCCAGGCCGGTGGCTGACGTCCGGAGGGAGGAGTGGCGGCTGCTGCCATAGCGACAGGATGACGACTGGCTGGCCACGGAGGCACGGGCCGGGGAGTGGCGCACCAGACCGGACTGCACTGACTGAGAGCTGTGACTGGTGCCTGAGACAGAGAGAGAGAGGGAGGGAGAGAGAGGAAGAGGGAGTTGGATAGATAGAGAGAGTGTGAGAGAGAAAGAGAGGGAGATGGATGGATAGAGAGAGTGTGTGAGAGAAAGAGAGGGAGATGGATGGATAGAGAGAGAGAGAGAGAGGGAGATGGATGGATAGATAGATAGATAGAGAGAGGGAGAGAGAGGGAGATGGATGGATAGATAGAGAGAGAGGGAGAGAGAGGGAGTTGGATGGGTAGAGAGAGTGTGAGAGAGAAAGAGAGGGAGATGGATGGATAAAGAGAGAGTGTGTGAGAGAAAGAGAGGGAGATGGATGGATAGAGAGAGAGTGTGTGAGAGAAAGAGAGGGAGATGGATGGATAGAGAGAGAGTGTGAGAGAGAAGGAGAGGGAGATGGATGGATAGAGAGAGAGTGTGAGAGAGAAAGAGAGGGAGATGGATAGACAGATAGAGAGGAGAAGATGGACAGATAAATAGAGAGAGGAAGAGAATGACAGAAAGCGAGCGAGAGAGATGGATATATAGACAGAGAGAGAGAAAGAAAGAAAGACAGAAAAGAGAAAGAAAGAAAAAGAGAGACAGAGGGACATTTGAGGATAGAGGAGGGTTTAGAGAGGATGGATGGACGAGGGAGAGAGGGAGATACAGAGCACACAGAATGAGCACACAGCATACTGCTAACCTCCCCCACTCCCTGATATGATGACCAACAATGCTGATCACTTAAGCCATTAGAGAGAGCGAAGAGAGACACAGTTAGGAAACAAGTACTATGCATGATGTGAACTGTGACACATTTAGGAAACAAGTAGTATGCATGATGTGAACTGTGACACAGTAAGGAAACAAGTAGTATGCATGATGTGAACTGTGACAGATGGGAAACAAGTAGTATGCATGATGTCAATAGAGGGTCAATAGTACTATAGTTCTGCAGTCAAGGCACATTTCAGTCTTCAGTCACTCCAGTGTGGTGGGGGTATGAGAGGAGGGTGTAGGTGTGAATGGGAGGCCGGACTCACCTATGGAAGGGGGCTGGTAGGAGTGGAGGGCGGCTGGACCCGAGAGCCCCCCCTGAGAGACGGAGCTCTGCTGGGAGTCGCTCACCCCCCCATTCCCACTGCCACACGACAACCCCCCCGCGTCTGAGTCCTCTATGTTGCCCCCACTGTTGCAGCCAGCACCACAGCCCTTACGCAGCCTAGAGAGAGAGAGAGAGAGAGAGAGAGAGAAAGACTTTTTACTCTCATGTAATGCTCACGCCCAGCCTGCCTGTACCCACAACTGAACACAAACACAGTTTTTGAAAACATAAACCCCAGCTTCATCAACACTTTCTCCCAATACAGCAAACAATGGTGCTAATCTTGCACATTCACAGAAAAAGTGAAACACAGTATCAGTAATGTTACAAAAAAGGCAAATTGGGGTAACACCCCCTCATTGAATCTGTGAATCAGTTTATTTGTAGCAATTGTACAATGTAGCAACCTCCACTGAAGGTTTCCTGACCTTTTGGGCAATGGAGACTTGTACAACAGCCTCCATGACAGGGAGAGAGGGAGGGAGAGAGAGAGGGGGAGAGAGAGAGAGGGGGAGAGAGAGAGGGAGGACGGGGGAGGGAGAGGGATATAGTGACACACGCACAGATGGGAGGCTGGAGGCAGACAAAATGAAGGAACAGGGAGATAGAGCGAAAGGAATTAGGAGAAAATGGGAGAAACAAAGATGCAAATATCATTTAAGCGAAAGTGCTACCCTGTCCCCCAACACCACTGCAGCTCCCTCACCCAGGGGTCAGATCCCAGACGTCTCCATGTCTCATGTCCTTATTCAAACACAGTCCGCTAACATCTCACTACTAATGAACCATTTTGCTTAATCTGCATTTAGTAGAACCAAAGAACAGAATGAAAAATATGAAAGTCTCACTCTCTTACACACACACACCTGTGCCACGTGCTGACGATGAAGTTGCGGATGTTGCCGAAGCTGATTGGGCCGCCCAGGATGTGGCCCAGCTGGGCGTGGCTGTTACAGTACGAGGTCGTCAGGGGCGACACATAGATGGGGTATCCGATTGGCTGGTCGCAGGAGGAGTTGATCATGTTCCGTAGAGCCTGCTTGGCATTCTGGATGCTTCCTCGCTCTGGGTTACGGTTCCGCAGGAACACCAGTTCCTGTTGCTGACCCGCCCACAGCCCGCGCACACACTCCTTATTTACCTGAAACACACACACACACATTCACCTCATATAAGACATACCGACACGGATAAACACCCACTCACTCACACACACACACACACACACACACACACACACACCTCATATAAGACATACCGACACGGATAAACACCCACTCACTCACACACATTCACCTCATATAACACATACCGACACAGATAAACACCTCACCTTCATGACCCTGAAGCTGAGATAGCAGCGGTTAAGCACTCGTTGGGGCTCTCCTCCACCTCACACACACACACACACACACACACACACACACACACACACACACACACACACACTCCTCACCTTGATGACCTTGAAGCTGAGATAGCGGCGGTTGAGCATGATGATCTCATATTCGTTGGCGCCCTCGTCCAGAACACACGCGACCACACCCACACACACACCCACACACACCCACACACACCCTCCTCACCTTGATGACCCTGAAGCTGAGGTAGCGGCGGTTGAGCATGATGATCTTGTACTCGTTGGCGCCCTCGTCCAGCACGTGGCGCAGGGCGAGCAGCGAGGGCGCATTGGAGAGCACGGCGCTGCGCCAGGCCGGGTCGCCCTCGTGGGCGATCACGAGGCTCTGCTGGTGGGATGAGATGGCCTCGAACAGCACCGCCGGCTCCTCATACTCATCCGGACAGGTGAAGTGGTCCTGCAGAGACAGGGGGGACATCAGCATCACATTACTCTTTATAGAAATAGCACATTTGAACAGACCTACAGACGGACTCATCAACATGTACAGAAAATTATAAAATTATTTAAAAAAGATGTAGACATACAGACAGTGTAAGGGAGTACAAGAGGATGTTCTAGAGATGCTAATTTTTCATATTATTACCAAACACACACACAAACACACACAGACACAGACACACACACAGACTAAAGCCCCCACCTGGTGTAGTTTGAGTGACATGCGGATGGCTGGGACCACCACCTTCCTAAGGAGCTCCATGTCTGCAAAGATCCACTCGTCCCTCACAGAGGAGATCCTGAAGTCACCCTTGAACAGGGCGTGCAGCCCGTACAGAAATGACTCCAGGTTACTGTGGCAGGGAAAGAGCGGAGGACAGAAAAAACAGACAGGGAGGGAAGGATACAGGGTTTTAGGATCTCAGTAAATAGTGAAAGAAGGGGCTTGTAGGTAGACCCAAACTAGAACAGTTTTACTCATGTGCTACAAAATAATAACTGCATTCACATATTAATAATAATAATAATAATAATAATTCATTGTATTTGTAATGCACATTGTATGCGGAATATTCACAGCTATACAAGGGAGCTTATGAACTTGAGGTTTCAGAGATGGTCCCATGACTTCACTTATGCTTCTTGAAGGAAGTGAATTAGAGTGGCCTCTGGCGTCCTCACCTGGACATGTGGTGAGCTGCAGTCCCCAGTGCCCTTCGGCCCAAAACACACAAACCAAAACACAGCAGCACAAGGGGTGAGTCCTTCTCACTGTCCAAAAGCTATGGAGAGACAGACAGAGAGAGAGAGATTGATAGAGAGAACGAGAGAGGCGTGTTTTTAGAGAAAAAAAGAGAAACATTTTTAGACAGACAGAGAGAGAGAGAGAGAGAGAGAACGAGAGAGACATTCTTAGACAGAGAAAGATAGAGAGGCCGAGAGGCATATTTTTAGAGAGAGATAATAGAATGAAACATATTTTTAGAGAGACAAACATATAAAGCATTGCCAAGACACTGCATCATGTGTGCAGTCTGTACACAGGTGATCGGCATTTAACTAATTGCGTGATTTCTTAAAACCAACTGGCTACACCCGTGATGACTAAGGTGAGTCACTTTAAGGGGGGGGGGGAATGTGCAATCAATTATTAAATTTTTTTCCACTTTGACATGAACAATTACTTTTCTGCTGACTGTGTCAAAAAATCCAAAATTAAATCAACCATGATTCAACGTCGTAAAAACAAAAGATGAAAACTTCGAAGGGGCTGAATACTTTTTATTCATTGTACTTTGCCTTTTTTATCACCAATTGGCTGCACCTGTGATGACTGACAGTAATCCCCGTGCGAACAGCCGTAACCCTAAAGGCCCCACACTAGAGCACTCTTGTCCCCCTGAGTGTACGATACCTTGGCCCGGCGTGAGTTGCAGTACTGGATCCAGCTGAGATAGGTAGCGCAGAAGCTGTCCCGCGAGATGCCCGCCAGCCGGTGGTCGTAGTCCTCGTCGATGTTGGGGTTGAAGGTGGGGTCCAGGTCCACGTAGTTGCGCTCGCTGCAGGCGCGCAGGCCATCCTGCATGCCCTCATTGGCCAGCCACTCCTCCAGCTTAGATGAGGCGATCACGTAGTAGATTATACCCTACAGAGAGAGAGAGAGAGAGGAATGGTCTTTTGTAATATGTATGTGTTGAATCAGCTTTGGCAATAGTGTTCAAAAACATTCATGCTAATAAAGCTTCATTGAATTTAATTGAATTGAGAGGGGGGAGAGAGATTTAAAATAAGAGAGAGAGAGAGACCGTGGAGAGAAATAAGAGGAAGGAGAGAAGGTGTGCTGGAAGACTGTGGAGGGGGATGACAGAGAGATAGAGAAAAGGAATATAAATATAAAGTGAAGGAAGTGATGTTTGAAGAGGTTAGATATGGTGTATTGGAACAGAAGTGATGTTTGTAGAGGTGTGATATGGTGTATTGGAACAGAAGTGATGTTTGTAGAGGTGTGATATGGTGTGATAACAGAAGTGATGTTTGTAGAGGTGTGATATGGACAGAAGTGATGTTTGTAGAGGTGTGAAATGGTGTGATATGGTGTATTAACAGAAGTGATGTTTGCAGAGGTGTGATATGGTGTATTGGATCAGAAGTGATGTTTGTAGAGGTGTGATATGGTGTATTGTAACAGAAGTGATGTTTGTAGAGGTGTGATATGGTGTATTGGAACAGAAGTGATGTTTGTAGAGGTTTGATATGGTGTATTGCAACATAAATGCAAGTCAACAAGAATATACCAAAATAGAGAGCAAAGGTCGTGAGGCTGTTCATAGTTTTTCCTCATTTTATATGGAATCGAAAGGATAGCAAAAGCACCCTTTCACTTACACACACACACACTTAATCATGCTCAAAATAAGAAATGAACACCATTAATAAGATAAAAAATAAAAAAATAAATTCTTCCACTCCCAAACACTTTTGTCGCCCTCTCCCCCACTCACACTCACCCCCACACACACACACTCACCTTGACGTAGTATGTGGTGAGGATGCGGCGCAGGTCGAACACCTGCAGCATGGAGGCGGCGCTGTTGTCGGTGATGCTGTAGCCCTCCAGCACGTACTTGGTGAGCAGCACCTCCCAGGCGAGCCAGCGCTGGCCGAAGGCGGCGTTGAAGGAGAGCAGGTGGGGCAGGTGGCCCGGCTCACAGCAGCAGCAGCCCTCGTCCTCCTCCACGCCCTCCGTGATGGCCTCCACCTCCCGCTGCTGGCAGTACGTGCCTAATGGGGAGACACACACAGAGTCAACACACACACACAAGTTAACACTCATACGCATACGCATAGAAGCATATACACAAACAGATATGTATATGTACAGAAACACAGACCTGCGTGCACACCCACTCACACACACACACTTCAATCAATATCTCCAGACCACTGCCACACATCTAAATTAACTTTTGCACGTCACCACCCCCACCACCTCCAAGGGCGCCCCTCCCTGTCTCACCCCTGAACTCCAGACCCCTGAGCTGGAAGGTGACCAGGCCGTTGCCGATCTCCACCAGGTGCACCAGGGCGTTGAGGTAGTCGGAGGCCAGGATGAAGCAGTCCCCCGTGGAGTAGTTGCCCCAGCGGCCCAGCAGCAGGTCCCCGCACAGCGAGTGCTGCAGCGAGCGCGTCAGGTGCTCATAGAAGATGGAGTTCAGGTTGTTGTCATCAGAGCCTGGGGAAAACATGGCGGGGGGGGGGTCGGGGGTCATTCAGGCTCATCACCGTGTCACCACCTGAGGCTATTCTCAGAGCCAGAACACAGTAATAAATTGCAAAAAAGGGTATAATCAAATTAATTGATTGAAGTTAAACTGCTAAATAAATAAAAGACTGGTGCTCCCAAATTCATAAGCGATAAAATGGTACAACTTTACGCAGTGGGACCATATTACTAAATCCCTCCAAGGACTCTCTGAGTAAAAGCAGAAAACGAGGGAGGAGAGAACGAGGCAGAGGGAGAAAGCCAGAGGTATTTACAGCAGACAAAACAGGTCAGAACAGAGGACAGTGGGCAAAGAGCGCCACGCTCTCTTATCTACCCTTCCATTCAATGTCATTAATGTATACTCAGTAATTAAGGGTCCATAAGGGTACATAGGAGGACAATGTCAGTGCACTGGCAAATGTTACACATCTCTACTCCCAACCATAAATAAAACCTTAACAGTAATGCTTATAGAAACATGGTGTTGTTGAAGTATTACTCTACTACTACTAGTACTTTTCTACTACTATTAGTACTATTTAATTCATTTACAAGCTACCGATTATTAGATAACCAAGTGTTCAGTGTAGAGAACCTCTGGCTACTCCAAATAAGGTGAAATAAACTATAATGTAAATGTCATTTTTCACTCTTTATACAGCTGTGTCGTTGAGAGTGGATCGCTCACCTGGGTTCCTGTCCAGCTGAGAGGCCAGGCGTGTGTTAGAGTGGTCCACTCTCTTAGTGCTAAAACAGACAAAGGCCTCCATCACAACACACTTCAATAAAGCCACACACACACACACACACACACACACACACACACACACACAAACACACACAAACACACACACACAAACACACACAAACACACACACACACACAAAGAACGAGCTACAGAGAGACATCACACTACAGCCATACCGATGTGCTTCAATGTAAAACAGTATCTCAGATGACAGCTTCTGATGCACATGGTTTTGTGATGTGTGGCGCCCTCTAGTGTCAGATCTGGTCATCTTGACAGAGGCGTTGTAAGTACACTTTTCCTTCACATACCCTTGAAATGCTTTAGATTCATATTAAGAAAAAAAAGAAATGGGCTTACTTATAATCCCTCTCCCAGAACTTGACGGGTCGGACGTAGGAGGTGATGAAGATGGCGCTACCCAGGAA
>NC_045165.1:13843909-13881409 GCF_900700415.2 Clupea harengus
CACACACAGAGAGAGAGAGAGCGAGAAGAGAAGAGATAAACATAGGAACACCTTTATTGACACATTTATCTATCGATCACAAAAAGTGACTCAAAAGACAGAGAAATAGTGAATGACAGAGAGATAGAGAGAGAGAGGGAGAAAGAGAAAGAGAAAGGATGAGGAAGGAGGGTACAGAAAGAGGGATAGAGAGTGAGACAGTGAAGGAAAGCCGGCAGGAAAAGGGAGACAGAGGATAAGAGTGGAAGGGAACAGAAGACAGAGAGATGGAAGGAGGAAAAAGAAAGAGAGGAAGAAAAATGGAAGTGTGGGCAAAAATGAGAGAAAGAGAGGAGAGAGCGGAGAGATGGGACTATAAACTAGTCAGTTATTTTAGGCGGAAGCCCGAGGCATGGCAGGAGCCGCATTACTAAAACACAGCATTTCAGCTTGCAGTGTCAAGCATGTGTGTGTCTGTGTGTGTGTGTGTGTGTGTGTGTGTGTGTGTTTTCACACTCAAGAGAAGGCAGGAGATCACAGATTGGCCCTCTCAGTTTAGACTGAGAAACTTTGAGCCACAAACTGTTTCCCTGTTTGATATTGAGAACACACCCCCTCTATTTCTCTCTCAAAGAGTTCACCATCAGTTCAGCCCAGCAGTCTGCTGATTACTGCGGCAGGAATTATGATGAGAAGAAATAAAGAGAGGGAGCGAGGAAGGGAGAGAAAGGTGGAGAGGGAGAGAGGGAGATGGGGAGGAACAGAGAGAAAGAGAGGGATGGAGGGAGGGCGAGAAAGGAAGGGAGAGAGAGGGAGAAGGGGAGGAAAAGAGAGAAAGAGAGGGATGGAGGGAGGGCGAGAAAGGAAGGGAGAGAGAGAGGGAGAAGGGGAGGAACAGAGGGAGGGAGGGAGAGAAAGGAAGGAAGAGAGAGGGAGAGAGGGAGGAACAGAGAGAAAGGGAGGGATGGAGGGAGGGCGAGAAAGGAAGGGAGAGAGAGAGGGAGAGGGGGAGGAACAGAGAGAAAGGGAGGGATGGAGGGAGGGAGAGAAAGGTGATACCAGAGGAGGCCTGGGTGGGGCACTTACATGGCGAGGCGATGACGAATCTGGCTGAACACTCTGAGATGGAGAGAACAGAGGAAGAACCTGTTAGAGACTAGTGTATGTCTGTGTGTCTGAGGTGCGCGCGTGTGTCTGTGGTATAGAGGTGTGTGTGTGTGTGTGTGTGTGTGTGTGTGTGTGTGTGTGTGTGTGTGTGTGTGTGTGTGTGTCTGTGGTGTGTGTGTGTGTGTGTCTGTGGTGTGCGTGTGTGTGTGTGTGTGTGTCTGTGGTGTGTGTGTGTGTGGTGTGTGTGTGTGTGTGTGTGTGCATGTCTGTGGTGTGTGTGTGTCTGTGGTGTGTGTGTGTGTGTGTGTGTCTGTGGTGTGTGTGCATGTCTGTGGTGTGTGTGTGTGTGTGTGTGTGTGTGTGTGTGTGTGTCTGTCTTCACAGAGATCAGTATTCAACCCATCCACATTATTGCTCTGTTAAAACACATGTAACATTACATGATCGCTCTATAGATTGTTGGTGATCTGGAAGCACTTCTCACTTTTATACAAAAGACACCCTAGCTGGCAAAAGCAGATGGCAAGAGGCTTAGGACAGAAACAGATAATAAGGTAAATATAGGTAGCATGACCAGACAAGAAAAAGAGATGTGTCTACATGAGTACGACAGAAATGTGGTTTCGCCTCACACCCATACCCACACACAAATTCTAGTTCTAGAATTTCTATTTCTACTGCATAGAATCAAAAGCATTATAGTACAGTTGTGTATAAGTGTATTTGTAGGTGTATTTGTGTGTGTGTGTGTGTGTGTGTTTGAGAGAGGGAGAGTGTGAGTGTTTGTTTGCGTATACCTTCAATAAAGAGTATTGGCAGCTAGCAATGACGAGGCAGAACTGAAAAACCCAAATGTCAGTGAAGAACCCCTGGACCAGAAGCAGAGAACCCAGAAAGGCCACAAGAACCGCCAGCACCACCGCAAGAATGTTCTCCAGGACCTCTCGGTTCCTGATACACAAAGCAGACAGTCAGAATGCTCCAAGACACAATAAAAAGACAGAGGGGTCCCCTTGAAGCACAAGGTGTTTGTACTGTACTGTAACTGGTTCATATTCTTAACTTTATTGGCAAAAAGAATGCTATTGACATCTGCATGCGCTTTTGAAAGATTGGGTGTGAAGTAGAGTGTGTGTGTGTGTGTGAGTGGTGTGTGAGTGTGAGAGAGTGTGTGTGTGTGTGTGTGTGTGTGTGTGTGTGAGAGTGGTGGGTGTGTGTTGTACCTGTCAAACAGAGCGAGCAGCGTGAGCCGGTCGAAATGCAGGCCGACCCACAGATGGGGGAGCAGCCAGAAGCGGTAGTACTGTTTGGCCTTGCGGGCTGCCGTAGCCGGGTCGAGCGTGCCCAGAGGGGCCTCCTGCAGCTCAGGGCTCAGGTCCACGTCCTGCTGCTCCAGCAACTCTGGGTCCATCGTTAGCAGCCGGTTCAGACGGATCTGACAGATACACACACACACACACACACACACACACACACACACACACACACACACACACACACACACACACACACACACACACACACACACACACACACACACACACACACACACACACACACACACACACACAGAAACAAACTCATCACAAGGAAAATACTTCCAAAATATAATAGGGAATGCTGTATCTACTGATCTCGTCCTCACACCACTTCATCTCAAAAGGTCACACCCACAGCGATGGACAGACGCACACACACACACACACACACGCACACTTACCAGGTCATGGGGGTAGAAACGAACTGAGGTAGAACTGGAGAGATGAGAATCTGTTTCCCTGTGGAGAAGATCAAGTTCAAGTTCTCTTCCAATCCAATCAATCTGCAACTCTATCCCCCCTTCAAACTGCATGTGCTGTTATTAAAATAGGACTTCAGGGAAATATACATACTTAATTGATGTTCACGATTTCAGTGAAACATTAAACAGGAAATAAAAAAAATTATAATTTAGGATAATATTGAGGATGTGTTAAGCAACATGAGAAAGCCATTATTGAATACGGTTATTAGTGATTGTGACTGAGTGCAGTCACAACAGTTGAGAATGTGCTCTGACTGCCTGGCTCTGTGGTGTTGCGGTCAAGCTGCAGGTTTGGTACCCCGAAGACCCAGATTTGGTGGGGTGACTACAGTGATCATTAGTGATTCGTGTGCCAAACTGGTGGCACAGACGGCACATCCTCATACACACTCGCTGACCCACCCATCCATTTGACAAATTCGCTCTTGAGACAGGGCAAGCAGACGAGGCATGGCACTCGGAGTCGTCCGAAAGGGTTCACTTACCAAATGTTGTTGGAGGCTCTTCGGGTGGCGGGTTCAAAGTTCACCAGTGACATGTCACAGCCCCCGACCTCGTACAGAGGTGGGGTGAGCTTTCCTGGAATGACAATCACATAAATTCATACACCCTCACATACGGACAAGGACACAGATCCTTACAGAGCACTCATCATGGTGAGACACGGGCCTGAAGCCTGGGGAGGAAAATCACTTAAGGTGTCTCTTAGGCCAAAAGAAAATATTTCAGGTAAAAAAAGTGTATGGTTCTTTTCAACAATTCAAAATCTCAAAACCTGGCACCACACACACACACACACACACACACACACACACACACACACACACAAGGAGAAGCACTGCAATATTCACAGGCTGTCATCTTGAGTAGGCTTCTGAAAAGAAGCAATTGAATAATGAATATTTTAGTGCATAATGCACCAACCAGCTGTCCACACACACACACACACACGATTCTACAATTGTGGCAGGGTGAGTTGTACACCAACCGAAGTCTCCTTCAGGCATTGGATAAGTCATCTCCTATGAATGAGAGAAATAACCTCGACAGCAGATCACGTTTCCGTCAGATCACTGATCATCTCATCACTCATCGCCTCATCTCATATGAGCAGGCAAACCCACCGCCCCATCAGATAGCCTGTCTGTCTTTCAGCCATCACCGGCACACAAGCCCATCTTTCAGAGAGATCAACTCTAATTCACATCAGCTACAAAGTCTGTCATCTCATTTAAAGCAACACTATGCAACAACTTGCCACTTTTTGAGGTATGTTTTTATAGGCAACTACTTTTGGCATTATCTTCAAATTCCTCTTACTGGTATATAGTCAAGTGAATGGCATATAGGCACACCTGTTGCTCCCATTGGTCAACCAGGCAGTGCACTATGCAGTTCTGTGGGTCAGGATGGAACACCATGTGAACATGTATGAAAAGCTTAAAACAGCATGACATCGCTAACAAAACAAAAATCTTGTTAGCAAGATTTTATCAGTGCCAGCTGGGCTGTTGGTGGTCATTGCAAGGTTTTGCATGCCAGGTAGTTATCTCACTAGGGCTAGACCAAAACTCCCAAAAACTCCTTGACCAAAAAAAATCACTTCCAAGCAATATTCCCCAAGAGATAGTTGCTTTGTTTGATAAGCAGCTGTGCAATGACTAGGGCATAAGCAGTTGGTCATCATTCCAGGGTCATAATGTGATGAACAAACTGCTTAGTAATGTTCAGATGCATTTGAACCTATTTGAAGCAACTTGTCAAGAACAAAAATTACACAGTGATACTGATCAAATACTGATGAAGGGTGTGTACAAAAATGTTGATTTGCTAGACTGTCTGCTAGACTGTCTGCTGTCTGTTTTTATACCTTTCAGATGCGTTCTATACCTGCTGGATGTGGACGTGGACATAAGGGGTGTGGAAACAAAACTGGTTGGATAACGTGTCATTATTAGCCTGATACATAAAGCAAAACCAGAGTATAAAACTACCTCCTTGGGACTGGTTTCCTTGCTTTATGAACTTTAACTATACCACAGATATGGCATTTGTTAGAAACATGTATACAGGACTTGAAGTAATAACTTTGAACCCATCTCAAAAAACAACGAGAAGAAGAAATCAGCTTGCAGAAAATCCACATGTTCTCTTCAGAATAAGGAGACTGTTGCAGCTTCACATACTGCAATTCAATCCTGCTGATTATGTGGATCAATGGGTGCGAGAGATTAAAAACAGGAATTACACACAAAAAATTACTTTACATGTGATCATAAAGGACCTTCATCAGAATCCTCACCGCACAACTATCCAACTGTCAGGTAACCTAGGAGAACTAACATTATTCTGCGAAGGTTTTCCAGAACTACGTCAGTTGGTTCTGCATGCTCAAGCCCAAGAAGAATAGGAGAGAAGAATAAACCTGGCTATAGAGTGGGGTAAGGGATAATTTCCAATTCTATAACTGAAAGGAATTTAGGAAATCCACTTGCTCATAAATACATTTTCTGTGTTTACTGTGTATGATGATGACAATAATAATAATAATAATAATAGCCTAACGATGATTATAATTGTAATGCTTTCAATTACGGCAAGCTAGGCAAAGCAGAACGACATGTTGTCTATGGAGTCTCCCTTTTGATTTAAAAAAAAAAGTCTTATATTTCCTTCTGAAAAAACTTGAAACACATAGATTGAAGACTCTGGCTAATGCAAATGGCTAAAAATATACTATCTCAACATTTGTTTTAGCATAGAGGACATCGGAGGGAACTAAATACACTGAAAGCTTCGGACCCTTATGCCCACCAGCTGATCCGTGTCAAGATCCTCATCAAGTCAAGCTCTCTTAAGAAATGCATTAAACGCTTTTTTTTTTAACCATAAAGGCCTTAACACAAAAGGCTGCTGATGCATACCAATACATGATATTTGTGACTCAATTGCTTCAATACTGTTAAACATTACTTTCTGGTGTGTTCAAGGTATTCATGTTGCTCTATTCTTGCCTTCAAAAATAAAACACATTGATGAACATCCTAAACATAATGACAACTGGGTTATATTACAAACTATACACTGCTCAATAAAGACATTCCGATGTTCAGTAATATGTTCAGTCATATGTTCCATTTTACATCTAGCTACCCCGTATCCTTAAAGTACTGGGACTCAAAAGCGCAAGCATGTCAGACACTGTGGGGCATTCATGAATTCAAGCAGCCTACTTGTATCTATAAATGTATCTATAATAGTAATAAATAAACATCTGTATGGTTCCCTTTTTTCCAGCTTGTTCCTGCTCAGCTTTTTGAACACTTAACAAATGGCATTAATATTAGTATTAGCCTACAGCAAGATATTAATGAAAACTACATGGTGACATCATAGCGTTGATTATACACGGCTATTGCAGAATCTGCAGTATGGTCTGAGTCATGGGCGTCGCCACAATATAACTTGGGGGGGACACGTCCCCCTCACTTTAAAAAAAAAGTCGTTTGGACCCCCCCACATTTGCCCTCAAAACATTAGTGCATGACTGGTCTACTAGTCCAGCGTTCTTTCTTTCCATTGCTTCACAAGGCTGACATTGAAGTTGAGCCTGAATAACCTGATTGGTCTCATTGTACATCTTTGGAATTTCATTGTTCATAAAATAATTTCTCCCTGGCATATCGTATTTCCTGTCCAACACATGCAGTTTTTTCGACTGTGTATATTGGCACCTAAATAGTACAGATGAACTCAGCCACTGTTCTGCACAATTTACCTGCATATTAAGTTTGATATCCTCACTTCATATTTTATCTTAATTCATGGAATAATATTTTTTCCTTAAAAGCAGCAATACTGAGTTCTGTTCCAAAATGAGTAAGCTAACTACCTAAAAGGCATGCAAAAACCTTGCAAACACCACCAACAGCCCAGCTGACACTGATAGAAGCTTGCCAACACACTAACTGGGGTCTTTTGGCAGTTTAGCTTGCTTGTCTTCCATTTTTGAAGGGTGTACCAGCCCATTACACAGAACTACATAGGGCATATCCTGGATGGCTAGTGGGGAAGACACAGGTGTTTATCTGTCCTTCACATGACCATATGCTATCATAATGAATTTGAGGATGGTACCTAAACTAGTTGTTTATAAAACCATATCTCAAAAAGTGTCAAATTGTTGCATAGTGTGTGTGTAAAAATAAGATCCACCCTCAGGCTCCACCAGCATGTAGCCTACTGCATCAAGTGTGTTTCATTTGGTGCTCTTTTGTGTGCATTCTGATCTGAGGATCATTATAGGCCACATTAGTGAAATTGTAGGTTATTACACATGTATAGCATTTTCTCTGTACAGTTTAATTTTGACAATGAATTGGGCTACGTTCTCGCAGCTCCCCTGCGATCACTCGCTGTCTGTGAGTGAGGGCTGCCTGCTGCATGTGTGAGAGCTGGCAGTCGCGTCCACGCAGTCAATGCTTGCAGGCAGCCTGACAGTGAGCGGAACAGTGAGTGCGCTCTGATTGCGCGTTATTTTAAGTATCAATACTGAAAATCTGCAAAATCGTATCGTTTATAAGGTGAAGGTACTGCGGTACCTTTCTAGTATCGACACACCGTGCAACATTACACAAGCGTTATTAAAGGTGGACTATTGGTGGCAAAACTGGCAACACAAAGGTTCGGTGCACACATTGCCTGCACGTCTTGCTGAGGGCTGCTACTATGGCTACAACTTAAATGTGTGTCGGAGAGACGTCACTACAGCTGAGTATGTGTTCTGGCTGCCATACCAGCAAGCCTAGCTCTTTGGTGCTGTGGTCAGAGTGCAGGTGGGAGTGAGAGAATGCGGTTAATTACAGCTCTCTCCCTTCACTACTAAATGTTTTGGTGGTTTGACTAGGTCTGTTTACTGACTTTCTTCAGGTCAGTGAAGGCTGATCTAAGGCAGATCTCTTTGTGTCGGTCGGACAGATACAGATACCACTAAATCAACCATGATCACACAAACGCCTTTAAAGTGCCGATTCAGCTCAGATTAGTCATACCGTAAACCCAATATCATATTGATCACTCAAATGTATCACTCAAAATATGCTTAAAAGGCATGTGTAGAAATGTTGCCGTCGATCTTGATAAACATAGCCACTGCACGTTAAAGACAGAAGGTAACCTATGGCATGAACTCATGTGGTGACAAAATTAAGCCAATAGCCAACGATGCAATCATCAACACTCACCTTTTAAAACAAAGCAAATAAATCAAAGAAATGACAACACATCTCAGACGATACACAGATGTGTAAACTGTATACAAACATGCAACAATCCAGTGTTTCCCCTACCGTTATATTAGGGGGGCGCCCTGCCCCCCCAACGGCACCCCCCGCCCCTCCTGGAAGGTCAAGTTCATTTTGTTCAATTTTATGTTCTATAAAGCGCCAGATCACAACGGAAGTAATTTAAGATTACCTTTCCTATAGAACAGGTCTATAGCTTGTTATTTTATTAAACAAAATAAATAGCCTTATGTTATTTATCTTATTTACACGACGGCATGTAATTTCTGTCTCTACATGGTCGCGCGATTACAATTCTCTGTATCACGCATGGCGGAGTTCCGCCACGATGCTCACAAACACACACACAGAGACACGTGCGCGCACACACAGGTGAGCACGCTCCCACCAGTGGACAGAATTGGGCTTAAGAATCAGTGCACAGCTACGGACACTTAAGCTTTACAAAACACATTTCCAGGCGTTGATGAATCCAGCGATCTTTTCCTAGGTAGGGTCGAGAAAGAGGCCTAATGAGAATGGCTACAACAGACGTGGAAACAGAACGTACGCCCATGTCCGCACCGAAAATTCAGAAATAGATCTGGCTTCCATTTTTTTTTATCATTTTCCACGAGTTGTGCGTGGCCCTTTTTACATAGAGTTTGGTAATACATCTATGACATGTAATGAACATTATTTATTTTGCTGTGAATAATGAAGGAAGCAATACATCTGATTATTTCCCAAACCCTCAAGAGCTGTTGCCATGGAGATTTAACGTTACTTTCTGTTTGAAGATAAGGTAGCAGCTAGTGTTGAAGAATGGATGACTTTAAATTGGACGACTTTAAATTAATATATGAAATTGAACATTAACACCTATACGGATAAAATAAATAAACAAGGATAGCAAAACAGATTGATAAGCACAAAATGAGAACGGCAGAAACACAGGCAGGACGTTAGATGACGAGACAGATCATAGTGACACAGGCTGTTTTTTTTCCGTCATATGAAGGCTGAGACATTCATAACATTTTATTCAGTCTTACTGATGGTCCTTTTGTAATGCCAACATGTGCACTTCGTTGTGGATAAGTAAAGCCTATTCTGCTACATTTTTGTAGTCCTGGTAATCTTTTGTTTGGCATATTGGTGAGGTTATTAAGAGGACCATTTCTCAATCGTTTTGTTCTTGATGAATTAATGTTTGTTTATTAATCAGTTATTTTTCAGCAAATAATTCAATTATAATTACAAAGAGGACAATTCGCAACTTTATATCCCAACTTTCACTTGTTTTCGTCAATTTCATTGCAAAAAAACACCTACAAATAAAAACTTTCATCAGAACTTTTTGGAAAAGCTCCTGCGAAATCAGGAATTTTAGGCCGCAAATATCTCAAAACATTTTCTTCCAGAAGGCCAAAAAGGTAAACTGCAGTGACAAAAGCTGCACACTTTGGGGATAATTGTCATAAAAAGACATGTTCCGATGTTTAGTTCAATGTACAGTTAAATTAATTGTTCAGTTGTTATATTGACTGCTGTCATTAAAAGAAACACATGAACACCATGATTCCTTTAAGCGTTTGTGTCGGTGGCCGCGCCGCGCGCCGCGCACCGTGCCCCCCCCCCCCCCCCCCCCCCCCCCCCCCCAAAGCTGTAAACCTAGGGGAAACACTGCAATCTGTGTATTAGGTGTTAACTGTAAACAAACGTGTTACAATCTGTGTACTAGCAGCAGCTGCCACACCAAATCTGAACATAGCGCAACAGCACGGTCGTAGACAGTCAAAGAAAGCCTGAACTTGTGATCACTCCAACTCATATGCATAAGAGAGGTACTGAGCCCTTTAAATACAATTGAAGGCGGCCCACATTCAGCCACACATACACACACGTTAGGAGAAGGCAAAGCGCACACTCTGTGGCAAGGAGTGAGCCAGAGAGAGATTATGGCACTGACCACCATGCACCAATATAACCACAACAAAATGGCTGAATATTAACATGCCAGACAACGCTGCAGCATCCAAAAATGAAATAAAACCAAACCAAACTGCAGAACTACTTCTTCATGCTAAATCTTTTGTCCATGCACCCTTCTCGCCCCCCACTCTCCCTCACCGAACTCATCCTGAAGGCTGGTGTTGCCTGCTGTGGAGGCCTTGTCCTGAGAACATTCCAGCTGCGCGCTTCCATTCCTGGCCAGCAGGGAGGCGCTCGCGCTCAACACAGTCACCTGGGACGGGGTGCGGGAAGGCTGACCTTTGACCTGGGAAGTAGATGGCTGGGAGGCCTGGCTGAGAGCCTCCTGGAGACTGCCACAGGAAAGGGTGGGGGTAAATAAGAGATTTTGGAGGGGAGGGGTGGGATTGAGGGTAGAAAGGAGACAGAGTTTGCGATAGCAGATTAGGTAAATTATACAATATCACACGGGTATGGCAGGTTAGGTGCAGAGGTGTTTGTACACACACAAAGGTAAAACAGGTTACATGGTACACACACGAAGAAGCAGGTTAGGGTGAGGACATGGCGTATTCCATGGCAAGTTAGGCAGACATGACACAGAACAGCAAAGGTGAGAGAGGAGAGGATAAAAAGGAGTAGAGACAGGTTAGGTAGAGGGCAAAAAAGTTCAAGAAATAGGCGAATGGACCAATACAATGCAGGATAAGCTCATTAAAAGCCTGTGAGACAGCAAGAACAAGTTAGAGGCTGATGCAGTAAGAAGAGTGGACATGATGAGCGGTTAGGTGTTTGTGTGTAGGAGTCGGTGCTTATGGAAAGACAAAAAGTCAAAAAGTGGAGGAAAAACTCTACAAGCCCACACATCAACACGCCACGCTGAAATATTAAAACGGCTGCAAAAATGACTTCTACATGGCAATACATGAGTGTGATGAGGAGGGCAATATGTAAAAAGAGAGCAAGTGAATGTGAGAAAATTGAGGAAGAAGTGAGAGAGAGAGAGAGAGCGAAAGAGATTGGGAGAGAGGGATGAAAAGAGAGAGGGAAAACTGCATGCACAGCGCGAGAGAGAGCACTACCAATACCGCAACAATATGAAAAATAGCAGAAACCTGATCGGGCAAGAGGAAGGGAAGAAAGCAAGGAGGTTTGAGCCGGAAGAGGGGGAGAGGAGAGGAGAGGAGGGGAGAGGAGAAGTTGGTCCGGAGAGAGAGATGACCACGGGCAAGGAGCACGGAAGTGGCAAGGAGGAGAGGAAAAGAAGAAGAGAGGAAGAGAGGAGAAGCTGGCTCAGGTTTCATCAGAGGAAAGCGGTGACCACTGGCGAGGTCCTCAGAGAGTGCAGACCTCCGCTGAATGCCCCTCTGCTCCGGGCCTGGGCGGGGCAACCCTTCAAAGTGCAACTCCAGTGAAACTTTAAACGCTTCCACGCCGCTGGAAGAGGGCCTGTTGGGGCGCTTTGATGACTCTGCTCTATTTGAAGCTCTAAAATAGTCATTTCATCACTTGCTTTTGAGTCAGGAGTTTCCAACACATCAGAGGGCCTAAGCGCCGTGATGGGTTGAGCCTGACAGGGGCAGAGATTTGGAGTTTCAAGTGATGCAAACCATCTGTGCGATCTGTGCGCAATACTGTTGAAGGACTTATATTCTTGCAGCTGTCTGGACCCTCAACCAGCCAGGAGGTGGGGCTGATGCCACATTTGAATCAATACTAACCATTATGGAGAATGATTGATGCCTTATGACCCCGTTTAGATTGAAAAGCCAGGCAGCAAATCTTCATAACAGTGTGTGTAATCATCTAACTGTACTTAAAAGCGAAATGCTGACATAATGAAGTTGTGTGCTGATGTACGAGTGCCACAGCCCCTGGGATATTGAAGGCATCTCTGGTCAAAAATGAAAAACCCAAAAGGGGTACCTTTGGGTTAAAACTAACACACTAAATAACCTGAGAAACAGTGAATTAACACATAACTGATGGCAGATTCAACAAGAAATCTCATGGGATGATCTGCCCAGCCAAACGTGCGTTTGTGTGTGTGTACACGTGACAGTGCCTCAGGTGCCACCTGCTATTAGCAAGGGCAGATCTCTTTATGGTAGATAAATTAGGTACTGTATTATTACTGTACAAACACTGAAAAATATTTCTGGTCGATAACTTCACTGATATGGCTTCGTAGTACTTTGTTTTAAATTTGGTTTATGGGATTTTACATGTAATCTGCTCTCTGTTAGGAACGAGACTACTAGGGGTGTAGGTTTTCACTTTCACTCCCTGTAAGTGAGACTGCACATTAGAATATCTCATACAAAGACAAGCAGCCATGTTAAGGTGAAGAGACTCAGGAATGTATTTCTTTAATGCTTAATAAAAAGGTTGAGGGGATCGTTGATTTTTAAGGTTTTTGTGGACGAAGGCACATAGTTGTGATGAAGGGGATTACTTCTGTCAGGATTGGCATGGCGACGGGGGCCCTATCGACCCATGGCAGCCGTGGCTCTTTGCTTAGCATTTTTGTGGTTTGGCTGATTCTGTGGTTTTGTAAATACGACCTTCTACTGGGGTTTGGAAGAATGGAGGAGGGTTGCCAACACTGTAAACAGAACCCTCCCCCCCAATGTCGTTTAAATCCTAAATGATGTCTTCTCTATCAGAGTTTAAAGTTTACCCAAACAGACAGGCTGGGGGGGAGATATGAAGTCAAAACGGAGAGTGGACTAGCCTTTGGGCCATTTTCTGGAGCCACAATAACCTTGGGATTGGTGTGCAATGTGTTTGTGTGTATCAACCCTACCTCCTGTCTGACACACAGTCTGGGCTCTTAAAAGCAACGCATGATTCAGTCCTTAGCAATTCGTTCTTTTTGTTTTCAGCTTCACACTACAGGACTGATGAAATTGCAACACTGGAATTTGAGCTTGTGCAACTTGCGCCCTTGAGCAATAGTTCTGTGTATATCTATGAGGCAGTTACAGAGAAGTGTGTGGTGGGTGAGGACTCTTCCTAAGGGGGGAAGACAGAGGTGAAGACTCGTCCTCTCAGCCTGACCTCTCAAAACAGTAGTTTAAAGTTTAGGACTGCGTGTTTGTCAATGTCAGCAATACCTGTTGGCCAGGTGAGGGTGCTCTATTCTGTCACTGGAGGAGCCAAGGGTCCATGATCGATCATTACACGGAAGTGGAGGGGGACACTAGGAGGAGGAGGAAAGACAGAGAGAGGGGGAAGGGGTATGTGAAGATGGAGAATGAAAAGTAAGTGACAAAGAGGGGTGAGAGAGAGGAGATTTACAGGAAGTGAGAGAGGGAAAGAAATAGAAAAATGGAGGATAAAGGATCAGACCTAGAGAGAGGGAGAGAGAAAGAAAAGAAAAGTAAAGAGAGAAGAAGAGCAAAAGCAGGGCAGAGGTTGGGGAGGATAAGAGGCGATATTAACCTTGCAACCTCTGCCACCACTCTACTGATAACGAGAGGTAGACTGAGTACATGGGAGAGAAAGAGAAAGAGAAAGAGAAAGAGAGAGAGAGAGAGAGAGAGTACTAGAACTGGAAAGGTGAAAGATGAGAGATGAGATTTGAACATGGCGGATCTAGAAGGGAGCGAGATGAATGATCACAAAGACATGAGAGGACGAGGAGGAGGAGGAGGAGGAGGAGGAGGAGGGGAAGGGATCTCAGGAGTCTCATTTGAAATATGGATCTGAACATGAGTCGTTGCCATTGACTGTTCCCTCTCCATGAGACGCTCAATAAAAATGAACACCATGGCCTCAGTTACAGAGAGAGAGAGAGAGAGACGAGAGACAAAAAGAAAGAAAGAAAGAAAGAGACAAAAAGAAAGAAAGAAAGAAAGAAAGAAAGAAAGAGAGAGAGAGACGCAGATTCATAGACAACCAGACAGACAAGACAGTTGGATAAGAGGTCAGTGGGCTGGGGAAAGGAGAGGTCACCAAAGGCTTATGGGTTTCTACAGTTTGTCTTCTGGCGCATACTAGGCAACAGCCAGCGTCTATCTCCACCCAACTCTCGCTCCCGTCACAGGTAGCTTGTTAGATACTGTGCTACAGACTTTTCCTATCCATTACATTTACAGCAATTAGCTTAATGCTTTCACGACAGCTGCTTGATGCGGACTGAATTGCTCTTATATCGAGACAGAGGAAAAAGCCCATTTGCCTTGAGATGGTTATTAGCTGAGAGAGGAAGCAACCAAATGGCACAAATCTGCCAGGAACAAATGGCAGAGTTGGACATGAATGAGGGAAAAACATGACGAGAGGAAACAGAGACTTCACCAGAGAGAGCAGAAGAGAAGACAGTTTGCAGAGGGATCCCAGAACATGCCAGTCCAACCCCCCCCCCCCCCCCCCCCCCGAGCACCCCAAGGGGAAACAAACGAGCAGAAACACCATGCAACGTACCAGCAGTTTATACACCTCACAGCTGATGGGAAGTTAGTCTGGCCACATCGTCTGTAAGTGGGTACAGATCAGTTGTGGGCGCATAAAGTGAGAAATCAAACGCTCCATGCAACCCGATAAATTGCAGAAAAATGACAAGCCAAAAAAGGGAAAAAAAACAAAAAGGAAGAGGGATTAAAAAGTAATCTGTGCCAGCGGTGGATTGAGAAACGCGATGTGTGTGAGGAAGGAGGGGGTAGGGGGAGGATGGGAGGGGACGACCGGTTGCATGCTGAAATTAAGCCCCGCCTGTTTTTTTTTTGTTTTTTTTTGCCAAAGAGGCCAATCATACCTGAGGGGGGATCCGATGAGGGAGGCGGGAGGGGTGGGGTTACTCCCCGCGTTGTGTCGCCGCCGCACGGCTTGCCGACGGAACGTGCTACGCTCGCGCCGGAATGTTACGGCCTCCTCGCTGCCGGGAGCTGTGGTGGCAAGAGAGAGGACTGTAGTGCCGGAACTGTCTACTCCAGGTATAGTGACAGCTTTATTGCTTCTCTTACAAAAACACGTTCATCTTCACCTATGGCTTGTAAGATGCAACATGGTGCAACCTTGTTCATATACCCATATACAGTATACAGAGGAAAAAAAAATCTAAATAGTTCAGAATCAGTTCTCCCTTTTTGGTAAGCGAATAAACATCCCCACTAGGGCTGCAGGACTTTTATTTCCTTGTAACGGAAATACAGATCTAACGCCCCAAATTCCTGTCAGGGTGTGCAAGGCTGTGTGTTCACCTTCCAAACAGATAATCACAAACAATCCCTTGGTAAGTCTGTTTCATGAACATTTGACAATTCATCATACACTTTGGATTATAGCATATAACGTCCTCTGTAGAGTTTAAGAGATAGTGACAATCACATAAAATATACATACAGTTGGCAGATAAAGATCCTTTATCACCAATACTCCAGTACACCAATACCAAACATCAACCTTGATGGTATCAATTGAGGCGATATAAATGCCTCGCCCCTTGTGATCATTGACAGAAAGCCTTTGTGAAGCCTGAGAGGTCTGGGTATGCATCCTGACCATGACAGAAGAGTTTGAAAACAGGCATATCTGCAAATTTCAATCAATAGCCACAATGGAATGTCGGAAATGTCCACTTCTCCGGTAATAACAAGTCACCTGATGTGAGGCAGTGTGAAGCAGAATATTCTGATCCTACAAGCCCTGAGATTTGCTGACATATTAGTGTCTCCCTTTGAATGTGGTGTCTTTCTAAAAGTAATATAATCTACAACTAAGGGACTGCATCTCAGCTGAGGGACGTAGATATTAGGGATGGGCATTCGATTAAATTGTCTTAATCGATCGTCGGGAGAATTAACGATCGATTTTCGATTAATCATTAATATTTTTATATTAAAATTCGCTATTTATAGGCTATATTAAAATGCAGTGAAAAATAGAAAAAAACACAGCGTGTTTCCTCATTGAGATCTTTATTACAAGATGAACAACTCTTGTGGCAGTTAAACTTACAAGATGGACAACTCTCGTGGCAGTTAAACGGGATCCGTTCAATGGTTACACTTGAAAATATGCGCTGCTGTACTCTTAAGCAGCGGAGCCGACAGCTAGAAGCCGGTGCTCATAAACACAACTTTTTTTTTCTCTCTAACTAATTAATCTCACATTTTGAAATTCATTCATCTAGATTCATCGTGATTAAAAGTTTGTTTTCTTCTCAAGACTAAATCTTATAAATTAACGAGTAACTTCACTTCAGACAGCGTGTATTTTAGACACTGTTGTTTAATTGTATTTTTTTTCGTGCTCTCTCGCCGTCATACAAGGAATATATGCGAGACACAATGGTGCCCCTCGACGGTAAATCGTAAGAATTGTCCCCTGAAGCAATTCGAATCACCTCAGTCAGCCCACCGTCTTCAACTATGTTGATGGGCCGACAGTCACCGGCAACCAAAACTGTTACAGCGTTGGTAACCTTTTCACGGACTGGTCTAGTTCATTTCCTAGAGAAGTCGTGGAGTGTGGGTTGGCGACCATCTAACCTGGGACTGCTTTCTGTCGGGTGCTTTGCATTAAGGTGATAACTTAAACACGAGCTGCTTCTGTAATAGCTACATTCAGCTTGACAAATGCTACATACAACTTTAGTTTTGTCGATTGTTCTGTCATTTTGCCTCTTAAACAGAAACTTTCCGCCCAACAATCACCCAGCTCTCTCCATCTTCAACTACCGTCTCGGTCTCTTCTATCTAAATTGACTGTATACACGCGGCAGTTTCGTGCCATGGGTCAACGCGCACCGGAAGTAAACAAAGTTGCGTTAACTGCGTTCAAATATTTTATTGCATTAATCTCGGCCACAATAATCTCATAGAATAACGTGTTAACTTTGACAGCCCTAAAATAAATAAATTACACGCACACTACGCAACAGAACATGCATTTGTTTTAATCGATGAAAAAATAATTTCATCGAGGAAATTCTTAATGATCAATTAATCGATCGTCGATTAATTATGCCCATCCCTAGTAGATATACTACAGATATGATCTGAATAATCAATCTACAGCGGTCAAGCAGATTACTGACCAGCCAAAGTCCAGGACGTGAACTCTGTTGAGCAATCTGTAGCTTAAGATCCAAGACAGCACCACTCTCTGATAGAGTAGTCTTTTAAACCCAATTGACATAAAGCCTATTTAAACTATTTGCTAATACCTGGCTCTACCTAAAAAAAAGGTAAATATGGATACACTCCTAGGGCTTCCTAAAGGTTGGTAATCTTTAAAACATGACACACAAGAAGGCATTTTCTTTTACATGTATTCATTCAGCAGATGCCTTTATCCAAACACAAGGTCTGGGGAGAAATTAGACATTGAAAAATGTCTAATTTCAATCCACCCTGTAGCAATGTCTCACACTCTTAAACCAACAATCATCCAAACGCTAATTAGGCTCCATCTTGTTTCTTTCCCATTCCCATTTGTGATAATATTTGCATTCTTAACTTTATTAAAGTCTCTTGTGTTCCCACTTGCCAGGAGAGGGGGGGGGGGTGGCAGTTCAGCGCTAGGCTTGCCAACTCTGGCTGGCATCTCTTGCCATATCTCAACCGTGAGGCAAGCGGGGGCTCAGCCTCGAGGAGCAAGGAGTCAGGGAACGCTCGACAACCGATCCATTGACAAACACCCTGACAAGGAGCCACAAAGCCAGGAGAGAAACGCTCCGCGTTTAGTCAACGGTCCAGTGAACCCGAACCACAAGCCAAGAGCCAATCTGCCAAAGTGCATTACCACAGGAGGGGGGAGAAAGGAGTCAACGTCAAGCCATTAGTGTTTCCTTATTGAATCATGCCAGGGAGGTGAGGTCACAGGCTCCTGCCGGGTCCAGGGGGGTGTGAGGGGGAGAAGAGGGAGAGGGGAGACGGTCAGCAGAGCTTAGTGCTGGAGGGCATCTCTGCCCAGATGAGACAGCCCTCCTCAGGGACAGCAGCTGGGTTCCAAAGCCCTTGCCACAACAACCATACGCAGCAGCAGCAGCAGCTCTCCAGGAGGGGAGAGTTTGGAGATTTGGCCCACGTTCGTAAAGCCACTTCAACCGGAAGATTCACGGGGTTGGATTCCCAGTTCCCAGCAGGAGTAGCCTACATAGGGCTTTAGCTGTACCGCTGAGGTGGAGGTATTTTCTAAATGACTCACTCAGAGCACATTTAACCAAGGCAAACAAGGTTGGGTTAAACACAACAACAACTCTAAACATACAGATGAAAGGGTCTTTAGCACAGCTTATAGCACGCAGCTGGGCCTGGCTGTGGCCCAATACAACACTGACTATCAGGATACAGCGAGTCACCAAGAACAAGCGTTTGAGGGGTCACATTTAGACTATTGGGTCACACTAGTTGATAGGTTGTGAAATGTGGGGGCCTGTCCACGTTTCCATGAGGTCAACATTTTGATTGTGTCAAACTAGTTATTGAAATGAAATCATCCATCTTAGGAGCCAACATCAGAAATGTGCAGGATGTGACAAAATAAAACCACTTCAGGAAAGACTAGAGTATGTCACAGAGAAAAGTGGGTGGTATAGTTGAGGCATTCATGCTGTGGACTACAGAGGATCATTCAATGGCTGTACCTGTACACTGGGAAATGAATTATGTCCATCCCTCAAGGATATATCAACTGACACACTCACATTATGTAGTCAGTTGATATTTCAGAATACCACATGCAGTACACAACTTATTGACTCATACAAACACAAACATCCTTCCAACCAAATGCAGAATAACAGACAGGAGAAAAAAAAACACTCTTAACTGTTACAATTATTACATACAAGTCAACCTCCTGCAGAGAAAGAGAGTGGTTGTGTTAAAAATGTGACTTTGCACTTTGTCTATGATGAAGCTGAGAGGTCTGAGAGCCATCTTCTTCTCCACCTACTTAAGGCTGATTCATTCTTTCAGAAACATAACCTGCTAATGGCTATGAAATGTGCTTCTACTGAGTGCAGATACTCAAGGAAACTCTACTGTAGTGTACTACTGATGTTTCATGACAGACAAAAAATATATACCATTACCATTTCAAAGAACTGTTAGAGTTCATTAGTTAATTAAAATGATGGTACTCCAATCTGTACACATTTTTATATTATGGTCACTAACAATTTCAGAATTTAATTCAATTCAGGTTTTGAAAAAAAAAAAAAAAAAGCATATGTGCATGTGTGTGTATAGCTGACGTGTATGTCATGTAGGTTTATGGACTGTTACGACCGTGTGTATATGTGTCATGATTGTGCACATGTGTGTTCTCTGTGTGTGTCCTGTCTGTGTGTGTCCTGTCTGTGTGTGTCCTGTCTGTGTGTGTCCTGTCTGTGTGTGTCCTGTCTGTGTGTGTGTGCACACTCACCCCTGATGGCAGCCTCCAGCCCCTCCACTCCAATGAGCGCGTGTGGGGGCAGACTGTTCCGGGAGCGCGTGACCGACTCCAGCTGGGAGGCCCGGCCCATGAGGCAGGCTGCGTCCAGCACCTCGCCCTCCTTGGCCTCCAGGTCCGACTTGGAGGTGGTGAGGGGCCGGGACCCGGCGGGGGCCCCCAACCGCTGGGGCTCGTTGAGCTCGCTAAGCTCGTTGAGCTCGTTAAGGCAGGCGGCGGCTGTGCCGCTGTCCAGGCTGAGCACACGGGCGTGTGTTTTGGCGCTGCCCGTGCTCAGGGTCCGTCGGGAGGCGCGCCGCTTGCCCGCCCTCTCCCGTTCGCGCTCCCTCCCGGCGCCACCGGAGGCCGACACGACGGCGGCGTCGTGTTTGGCGTGCGGCCGGTTGTGCCGGGCCTTGAGCGCGGCGTACCGGCCCTCGGGAGAGGTGCGGGCGGAGCGGGACGTGTGCGATGAGGACGAGGACGAGTCGGTGCTCAGCTGGTGGGACGAGTGCAGGCTGGAGCCGCAGCTCAGCTCGCTCTGGTCGCTCGAGTCCTCCTCGCCTCCCACTCCCACACCGGCACAGGCACCCCCACCGCTACCCGCACCCCCTCCACAGCCGCCGCTAAACACGGCACTGTGGGGCTTAGCCAGGTTGCGCAGGTTGGCATAGTCTCGGTGGTGACTGGCATCGAAGCTGCTGGCGCGCTTCTTACCACCGTGGCGTCGGGGCCGCCCGCTGGGAGCGGCGCTGCTGCTATGGCTTTGGCTGCCGGCGGAGGAGCAGGAGGCCACCTGCTGGCACGGTGCCCGCTGTGCCGGGCCGCCCGATTTCAGCTGCCCGTCCCCTCCTTCCTCGTCCTCGGGGTTGTCCCTTCTGGCAACGGTGTCCTTGGTGCCAGCTGACCCGTCTGCGCTGGTCCTGGCACCGACTGTCCCAAGCTGGCAGCCACAAGAAGGCGAGTCCGTGCCCTCCTGAGAGGGCACTGTGAGGGCGGACGAGGAGTCGGGGTTGCTGCCGTCAGCTGTGTTTGTGTCTGCCATGGGCAGTCTGCTGTGGGAGAGCTGGTTGGCGTGCGGGTTCTTGTTGGCCTCGCCCGACGTCGACGCCAGGCTGGCCAGGTTCCGCGAGCTGGAGCTGCCACTGCCCATGCTGCTGGTACGCCCATGCGGGGCGTGCGCGTGCGCATGTCCGTGCACGTCCGCTCTGTCGGCGACGGCAGCCGCGGCGGCGGCCAGGGACAGCAGGCTCTCCACGTGGGTGGAGCTGGTGCGCTCGCTGTGGAAGCTGCTGACAGTGCTGTTGCTGTCGCGCTCCGTGCCGCTGCAGTAACTCTCCGTCGAGCCGCTGCTCCGCGTGCTCAGGCTCCGCAGGCTGTCCGCGCTGCGCTTGCTCCCCGACGAGCACGCGCACCCGCACCTCTCGCCGCCCCGGTACAGTCCGCCCACCCCGACCCCGGACGACACCCCCTCTCCGGCCTCACGGGACACGGAGCGGGCCAACCAGCGACGGTCGTGATGCCGACAGCAGTCAGTGCCCGACGTGGAGGGCACCACCGACTGGCCCGCCATGTCCAGATCCCCTCCTGCGCCAACTTCCCGGGCCACGCCGACCCGAACGCCCCCCTCCAGCTCCCGTACTGGGTCCAGCCCCCCTCTGTGGGCCGGGGGGTACAGTCCGAACGCGTCGGGCAGGGAGGGCTCTGGGGCCAGGAAGGCCGAGCCGGCTGAGCTGGAGGTCCTGGGGAGCCGGGGCCGGGAGTCTTTGCGGAAGGACTGTGAGGAGACGGAGGGGGGGTGGTGGTGATGGTGGTGGTGGTGGTGGTGGGCGTGGGAGGTGGTGAGCTCGGTGTCGCACGAGGACAGCGACTGGGAGAAGGGGTGCCGGGGGGTGGCGTTGGAGGGGTCGGAGGAGAAGTCGCGCACCAGGTCGGCCGGACAGAGGGAGGTGGAGGGCTGCATGGAGGAGAAGGAGCCGTTGGAGACCAGGCAGTACATCTTTGGGTCTGACATCAGGTCTGAGAGAGAGAGAGAGAGAGCGCGAGAGAGAGAGAGAGAGATGTAAAGACATGTTAGGAACAGAGATTCAAAAGAACAGACATTAAAAGAGCTGCATAGAGAGCAACTGGGAGGGAGAGACAGAGAAACAGATCAATGCACATTTTAATAGACACATCACTACCCATTAAGCAACATGCTGCTGTTGACCTTGAAAAAAAAAATACACAACAAAGTCTGATGTTCTTCAAGGCAAGAACGTTCAGTTCCATTCCACTCTACTTGGCTGGTTGTTTTAAGACATCACTTCAAACTGTTGCCCTCTCTGTAACTCCCAACAGTGCTGTGGCACATGATTCATTCAAACACACACACAGGGGTTTGTTACCGTCCACCTTAGCCAGCAGATACCCTGACAGACAGGACTGCTGTGGTGGCATACCCAGACATTACTGAGGCATCACTGCATAAACTGCCCCAGTGGATTACTGCAGATCTGCCTGGCAGGAGAGGTCATGGGAAGGGAAGTAATGAAGTAAAATAAAGACAGGTGGAAACAAAATGAGAAGATGGAACACTACAAACAGAGACGCAGACAGACACACAGACAGATGATTAGATAAAGAAGGGCCAGAGAGAAAGAGAGAGCCACAGAGAGAGGTAGAGGAGGAAAAAAGGAGAGCGCCTGTGTGTGTGTGTGTGTGTGTGTGTGTGTGTGGAGAGGGTTACCTTGGTCCTGACTGCAGCTCTGAGCCAGACTCAAGCTGATGTCATCTGAGGTCTTGCCTACAACTCCTACAGAGAGAGAGAGGGATGAGGAGACGAGAAGGAGTGTGTGTGAGAGAGATCTTTTTTTATTTGTTTCTGAACCGGAGGGGGCAGTAGAGAGCAGGCTCTTAATTACAAAGAAGGCCTGGCAAGAGTTAGGTAGCCTCTTTGGGGCAAGGGCAGCTCAAGAGGAGACAGAAAGAAAAGGTGAGGGAGACAAGGGGAGAAACAGAGAGAGAGACAGAGAGAGAGAGAGAGCAAGAGAAACAGAGAGAGAGAGAGAGAGAGAGAGAGAGAGAGAGAAAGTGATGAGTAAGGAGCTGCAGGGAGGTCTGGGCACCATTTATTCATCTCTGGTTCCTTCACACTTCTCCTTTCAGCACTCTCCCACTTCTCTCTCTCTCTCTCTCTCCCATCTGTCTCTCACTAATATATATCTTTACATGCTATACTGTATATATAAAAACACATACATACACACAAACACATACTCATATTGCAACTGCCAGAACAACAAAAGACAACACATAACAACAAACATACTGTTGAAAAAAGCGAAATTGATTTGAATGGAATCAAGAGTAAATTAGGATACGACTTAAAAGCACCCATGAAACACTAATGAAAAAGTTCACTGCCGTTTCTCTTTTGACAAAAACTAACAAGGGGACCACAACAGGCTACAGTACAAACTGCCCACTTAGAGTACGTCACAGCGTACGTCACGGTCTACACAAGCACACAAACACACTCAGACACCCCTGGTGATGTAGCTCTGCTATGGAGTGCGTTCTGTCTGACTAACCTTTTCTAGAACAATCTCTCACAGTCTGGGCAGACAGAGGCTGTGTCCCAGCATACCTGTTTCTCATTAGGCCTCAGTGAGTGTTTCAAGCAACAACGTTCCTCAACATTTAACCCTGGTGTGCCTACGGGGGAGCGCGCAGACACACACAAGCGTAGACACACACATACACAGACACATACAACTCCTTCACCATTCGTATCGTTCTCTCGCTCACACACAAACATATACGGATACACGCAGGCACACAGTCTCATACAACTCCTTCACCATTCGTATCGTTCTCTCGCTCACACACAAACATATACGGATACACGCAGGCACACAGTCTCACACACACACACACATACACACACACAAGTTATGTCCACTCACCCACTATATAGGGAATGAGCCATTTAGTAGCGCTGTTTGAATTCTCAATTGTAAATTGTATTTACTATCTAGTGCACTATATAATATATATAATTGTAATGTACAAACGATGCCCAGTATAACAGACTTCATTGCAAGGTGAGCGAACTGAAGAAGACGACCAGACATTCCTTAGTTTACATGTTAGTCACCGGTTGGATATGCCTAAATGATGCCTGAAACTTTTAAATTAAGCTACGTCTGAGAAGGAGTACACCGCAAATGGTTTGGGTCAAATTTTACTTATAGGCTATCTTAATTGTGTACAGAAAAGGAAATCAAGAAAACAATCTGAAAGATTGTTGAAATGAAAGCCTGATTAAACTATTTTTATTATATAGACTGCGTTTTAGCTAAATATCACATTTGTTGCTTTGTGACGGCATTTAAGTCGTAAGCAGTTCCACTGCCGTGCTAGCGTTACTATGTTGCCAAGTTACCGACATGAAATGTTTTGGAACGTAGTGTCGTCTTAATGTCTGAGTCCCTCCATAGTGAACTCAATAGATGTTTCTCTCTAAAGAGCGAGTAGGTGAGTGGACGTTTTTGAAGCCAGCCACAGACACACAATAAACCCTCCCTTCTCTTCTCACTGCACCACACTGGGCCCTTACCACACACTGCTGCTTCAGGCATTTTTATTCAAGGCTTTTTTTTCTTGCTTCACCTCCCCCCCTTCTCTCCCTCCCTCCACCCGACTCTCCCAACCTCTGATTCACACTGTTGTCAGAGCAACTGCCTTGCAGTGAGAGTGGAGGTCAAAGAAGTGCTGTGTCACCGCTCTCCTCATGTGAACGTAACAGAGCGGGGGGGGGGGAGGACAAAACAAAGTTAAGGGAGACTGTGTATGATCTTTGTACCGAGCGCTTTTTAAGTAGTGAGAAGGATTCATTCATTCATTCATACATACATACACATCATTTTAATGCCAACTTTATGCCGAGTCAGGGGTTTGGGCTTGGGGATAATGCTGATTCACCTTTTCTCCAAATATTCATTCCATGCATAGTAATAGCTTTTGGATTGGTATGTGTATGTGTATATTTCTTTAAGGTCGACTGCTTGCTATGAAATGGCATTATCGTTAATAAATCAAAACATCAACCCAACAGCTATGCATTCAATGACATCTAGGGTGTATAATGTGTTAGATACACTGAACACACCAGGGAGAGCTGGACATGTTCAGTGTCACTTGAACTGGTGCGTGTGTGTGTGTGTGTGCGTGTCTGTGTGTTCCGATGGAGAGTTCTCACCTTTGGCTGTGGCTGGTCCCCCGTGGGCTGACACAATCTAAATCACACAGATCACGAGGAGAGAAGAGAGAGGAGGGAGGGAGAGAGAGAGGGAGAAAGCAAGAGGGGATTAAATTGGTGGATAAAAATATCACTGATATCAGTATGAGCCCACAAACCCACCTCTGAAATGTAATCAATGGCCTCCACAGGGACAAATCAAGCAGAGAGAACTCAAGAGATGAGTGAATGTGTGTGTGTGTGTGTGTGTGTGTGTGTGTTTGGGGGGGGGGTATACATGCATATTGAGAGTGTATCTGTGTGTGTGTATGTTCAATTAGTGACGAGTACACGTGTGTGCACAAGGATGAGTGAATTCAGGGAGCCTGTATGTCTTTGTATATCTGCACAAGTATGAGTGAGTTAGTGTGAACTTAAGGTGACACTGTGAGTGTGTAAGTGTGTGTGGGAGTGGGAGGGAGTGTATGAGCGTAAGTTTGACAGTGAGAGCAAGAGAGTGTACATGTGTGAACGTGACAGTGTGTGTGTGGTGATGGTAAATTGTCCTCTCCACTGACTCATCCCTGACTATAATGGCTGCAAAAGGCTGAGGCTGCACTGACAGCAGGAGCCAGCAACACACACACACACACACACACACACACACACGTGTATGTACACACACACACACGCACACAAAGGGGAACGTCTGCAGCAGCTCATTCACAGTTTACCAAGAGGCGTTGTTCATTTGCTCACCAACACACATACACAGAGGGAGCATATTTACACAGAGAGGCATTGTTGATCTGTTCCAATACACATAAATGCACACACACAGACACACACACACACACACACAAACAAACAGATGCAGCTAATTTATACTGACTGAAGAGCGCTGTTCATTTATCAGACACACATGCACACACATGCACAATGAAGCATCTCATATCCTTTTTGCAGGTCACTCGTGCTGAGAAACTGCCCTATTGTTTATCTGCATGATGTCTAGTGTTGAGCTAAAGAGGCTGTCAACGGAGTGGTGCGGGGCAGTAAACACGAGGTCTTATTGTGGTTGTACATTAGCGAGGCTGTACTGTAGAAGTCATGGCAGAGAGAGTTGGGGATTGGGGGCAAAATATAGAAGGTGTGTAAATTAGGTGTGTGAGTGCAGCGGTGGTGTGTGAGTGTAGTGTGCGTGCGCCGAGGTGCAACTGCATGAAGGTGTGAGAGAAAGTTCTGCCTTGTGTGTGTGTGTGGGTGTATGTGTGTGTGGGTGTAGAGATGTTGAGTTTGCTCCTGCGCACAACACAGTGACCTAGAACACGACACCCCAGAGAACCGGCATATTAGGAACATCAGCCAGAGAGGGCGGGGGTGTGTGAAGCTGGGATACGGCGATCAAGTTTGTGTGTGTGTGTGTATGTGTGTGTGTGTGTTTGTGTTTGTGCTTTTGCTTGTGTGTGTGGGCATTTGTTTGCGAGTGAGTGATTGAGACAAAAGGCCAGTAAAGTCTGTTCACTGTAAACACAGTCTGGTAAGCACTCTCACTATCCTTATCCTCCCCCAAGCCTCTCTCCTTCCCACCTTTTATCTCCCTCTCTCTCCCTCCCTCTGTATCTCTCTCTCCCTCCCTCTGTTTCTCTCTCTCTCCGTCTAGCTCTAGTTTCCTGCTGCTGAATCATGTCAACAGAGCCACAGTGAGACAGCAGCTGATTGATGTTCTCATGTGACTGCGGCGTGCACACAACAACACACACAGCACATGAAGCAAATAAGCACACCCAGGCTGGTTAACCATTCACCACCCAAAAACAGGAAGGAGCAGTGAGAAGGATGTTGCCATGGTGGCGCCCCCAGGGATTGCTCAGTATCCATTGGGTCTCATTAGGAAGGTTAGAATGAGGTCATTATGAATAGACTGACTAGGGCTGTGTGTAGTGTGGGGTCTAAACTCTAGTGGATGTAGAAGGCACTTCCCAAGATTCTTAGAGGCGACTTGTGAGAGGGTCTCAGTGACTTTGATGAGTGCAAATAGTGTTACTGTAGCCCATTTTTCACACTAAACACACACACACATACACGCGCACACACACACACACAGGTACACACACACACACACACACACACACACACACACACACACACACATAGGTACACACAAACACATACCTGGTGGTTGGAGTCCACCCCTGCGTATGAGTTTCTTGAACTGCAATCCACAGGCGGCGTCTCTTCTCTAACAAAGTCTGCCATCTCTATACCCCCTCCAGGGTCCCTGCGCACGCGCACACATATAGAGAGAGAGAGAGATTAAAAGAGAGCGAGAAAGAGAGAGGGAGAGAAAAACACTTACAGTTAACAAGACTCACGGTTACCTAGCAACAACACGTTTATACAAAAGGAGGCATGCTCCGTCCCCCCCCCCCCCCCATGGAACAGTGATTTCAGCGAGCAACCATCATCACGCTGTTCCTCTGAGGATTCGATCTGGGGCGTTCTATTACAAACACATTCATGAGAATGAGCGGAGTGGGGCTGTTCGCATCAGCATCCAAAATACCTCCTGCACAACATAACAGAACTGGGAGACCACCACATATTTTAGAGAAGGGGTTTTATTGTTCATTTATTGGGAGCCAAAAGGGAAAAACTGTTTTCAGATCGGTATCAACACTGATATATGAATATGAGAGGGAAGTGGACTTTGGATTGTAAAAAAAGGTAAGGTCAGCATGTTACATGCACAGAGACACTACAAATAAACACACACACACATTCACACAAAATACACTTTACACGCACAAACACTGCAACATTTCATCATACACAAACACCCTCTGCACACGTACGCACAAACACAGAGAAATACTCAAGCATCAGACAATCAGAACTCAGCAGTATCCTGACAATACACACACACAGTAACACAACCATGGAAAACAAACATGCAAACGCTCAGCACAAATGCCTGGCAGTATTGGGGTCTATCTGACAGTGTTTAGGAACGGAGCAGAGTTGAGAACGGGGCCTGTCTGCCTAATTGGCGTTGCCTAGACGCTTGTGCCCAAACGCGGAGACTGCTGCTCCAGACACGTGCCCAACAATGCCACCCTTCACATCCTCATTCATTCTCTTTCATGCTTTCTCTCTCCCCCTTCACCCTCATCCTTCAAGCCCTCTTTCTCTATTTTCCTCCTCTTTTTTTTCTCCCCCTCTCTCACACACTCACCTTTTCTATCCCCTTCCTCTCTTTCAACCCCTTTCTATATATTTTTCTTACTGCCTCTCTCTCTCTCTTTCTCTCCCCATCTTCCTCCTCTCTCCCCATCCCTTCCATCAGTCAGTCCCTCTCTCTTTTATTTCTTCTTTCTTCACTTCTCTGCTCTCCTCTCTTTCCATCTCTCTCTCTCTCTCTCTCTCTCTCCTTCTGTGGCATGAATGAGTCACTCAGGTCTAGCACACTGTAATTAAATGTAATTATTTTCTCCTCCACTGAAATGAGAACTATTCCCTTTTTAATCTCAATCACATGAGGGTCATATTTCTTTTTTTCACACACATCAGCGAGGATTTAAATGAAAGCCATATTTTCCCAATCTTATTCTGCCCATGTTAAAAGGAAGCGTGGAACCACTGGCAAAAAAAAAAAAACTAAGGTGTCTTTGTTCTGTACAAGTGCAAGGCATTCTCTCCCTGCTGAAATGCCTTTGATGGGAGTTCTTTTCCCCCCACTGCATTGTTCGGTGCTGTGAGCTCTGGACAGGAAAGACCCTCAGGTCAGTTCTCAATGCCCTACGATGCTCACTGAGGCACGGCAAAGCACGCGTGCATGTGCGTGTGTGTGTGTGTGTGTGTGTGTGTATATGTGTGTGTGTGTGTATATGTGTATATGTGTGTGTGTGTGTGTGTGTGTGTGTGTCCGTCATCCTCACTAAAGCCTGCCACAGGACACACTGTGCTGGCTGCAGAGGCTGTCTGGGTTGAGCAAACACCCAGCATTTATAGGAGCCATTAGACTTCATAGACCAGAAGAGACATTCGTACTGTTTCATCAACACAGGGAGAAGCCATGTAGGCTAACCTAACACACAGACACTACCATGGTGACGTTCAGGGTCAGTGCGATCCTAATTAACACTTGGACACAGAAAAATCACATCCATGGCTCACTGTCCAATGTGCCCAGCGGTAGTGCGTACTCTCTGAGGCTCTTATTCGCTATCAAATTCTATTACTGTCTGTTACTCCATAATCATACCTGCTTAATTACTACATTCATCAGTTAACAGAACTGACTAAATTAATCAAAGAATTCCATCAACAAGATAGATGAGATGTTGGTTCAAAGGAACAGGCTTGAGAAACTTCCCCAAAAGCATCTGCATACAACCTTTTCCACTAAGAGAAACGGGTTGGCAAACACACCTCAGTGAATGAACTATAATATGGTTCGTCAAAGCTGCAAACTCAGAATGACATTCAAAGACCCTACAAAGATCCCTTCATCGGATGTTTGTAAGTAGAACTTTTAGCTGCATGCCCATCGGAAAAATAGCAAGATGTATTGTGTATTTTTTATGAAGAGTATCAAACATGTAGCAGCACAACTCGGCCACAACTCAGCCACAGCCCAGCCACAGCTCACCCACTCCCATCCCATATCTCCCTCCTATGAGCTGAGGGTTTCCCCTTGCCGACCTGCTCACTCATGACTGTAGGCCTAAACACGAACCCCAGAGTCCTCACATGACATTGGGGGCAGGGTAGGAAATTAACATATTTTTTGGGGGGCAATTTTTGCCCCCACTTACTGAAATCCAGGGGCATTTAACAAAAAATTGGGGGCACTTTTAGAAACTTGTGAAATAACATTTAACCTTGGTTTAAAATAATAAACACTTATTTAGGCTTACAGTATATGAGCAATTGTCATCAAATGGCAATAATAAGACTTTTAGGCAGTAGTCTACAAATTCAAAGTGTTTTCTTAGATTTGTTTTTAACAAAAACCAAACAGAAAACATAAATCAGACAATCATATTCAATTTGATTCTTATTTCTTTGTGGTTATTTATTGTTATTATTAATTATTCTTTATTTTTTATAATAATAACTTATTATATTTATGGATTTTTGTGTTACCTTTAATCATGTTGTACCTACCATAGTAGGCCTACAGGAAATACAGATAGGACTGGTTAGCTAGCTTGCAAGCAAGCCTTTGTACCTAACGCACTATCAGAGCTAGCTAACGTTAGCTAACTATCAATAAACTAGCTAAACCGAACTAAATCAAAATTATTATTACTAGTTATCATTCACCGTAGGCGATGGTGTGTTGCTTGGCGTCTGGTGACGAAAGGCCATGTATTTCTGTATGTTTTCGCTCCCCTTAATGAAGTCAGCAGAATAATTCGCCTGTGCTGGATTGACAACGACTTTGGCAACTCGTTGTCCACAAGTCCGACATGCCTTCAAAAAAATGTGGGTCTTTTTTTCGCCGTAGTCATCCTCCACCCCAAGCCAATCTAGCTTCCAGTTTTTGACGGTCGCTGGGTGTGTGAATTTTATCTTTTAGAACCTGAGATGGTGACAGAGACTGTGTTTGCTCATCCTCATTTCTCCTCACTCTCGCAGTCACAGGTCTGATTAAGAAGCGCTCCAAATATTTTTTTTTGTTAGAACGTTCGGTTCTTCACGCACACGCAACAGTCAAGGCGAAAATCAAAACATTTAATGGCAACTGGACCGGGTCATAGGCTACGATGTTTTTGACAAGTTAATTAAATTATTATTACAGAAAATTATGGGGGCATTTTTTGCCCCTCTCCTAGTCATATCAGGGGCAAAATTATATTTCTTAGGGGCAGTTTTGCCCTTTGCCCTTGTGTATTTCCGACGCTGCATTGGGGTGAAGTGAAGTGACTCACCCAGGCCCATTGCTGTCCTCCTGGCGAGTGGCGTCGCCCTGCTGGAGGCCCTCGGGCCCCTGTGGGTGTCCCTGGGCCCCGTGGGCCCTCCGCTCCACCACCTCCCCCTCGTCCAGCGCATGGTGCAGCCGGTAGTTGGCCGTCTTCAGCAGCAGGAACATGGCGGCGATCACCCCGCTGTAGATGCCCACGATTATCATGGTGGGCGGTAGAGCCTGGGCAGGAGAGGCAAGACACACACAAGTTGGAACTTAAATTCAGTCAATGGTTTCCGTAATGTCTTCTACATTTTCTGACACTGTCAAGAGTACGACACAATTAAAAATGTGTGAAATGAAACATAGATGTGAACATCCAAGCTAGCTTGCCATTCACATCCACACAAACCAGGAGGTCAACACTGTTTTAAGGACAAAGGTGAACTGGTACTTTGATATCTGGGCAACACAGACAGATAGTCCATTAAAGACCCACTTTAAGCAGCAGGTGGAATGCTTACAGGAATTCCTCCAGGGATTCACAATGGCCGCGGCATAGCGCTTTGGAGTACTGTGTGGTAGTAGGAGGAGAAGGAGCTGAATCTGACACACGGAGCTGTTTACATCTACAGCCGATCTAGTTATAAACCAAACACATTCCAGCACTGCACAGCAGCTGGTTCAGAGGAATGATCCAGTTGTGGCTAGACGCTCTTCAACGGCGTGTGTTATATATTTACCATCTCCTTGTCTCCATGGAGGTCAGACGATTTAGGGCACTGATCTCATCGCAAACACACGCTTCACCTCACCATTAAAAAGCATAACCAGAAAAACCCTAGAGCTGCTCCTGGAACAGTGGGTAAGAGCCATCAGTACCACTTATGTGAGGCAAAAAAAACATGGAGAGGTACAAATGACTAAAGCTCCAGGAAATGACTTCACCTACATGGCAGACCTAATGGGTCAAGCCGTGAATACTTGAGTTCGAAAGTTATGAGTCAAAGGCTTCACAACAACGAAATGAAAAGAGTGGGGAAGGGAAAAGTGCTCAGCAGAAACTACTTTGCATAAGACTACCACAGCAAGGCTGCCTCCCCCTCTGCTTTCCATGTTCTCCCTGTCTACAGAGCCCCTTATGGAAGCAAGCTGTCTGGTGTATGCATTTATTTAGAGGCGGTTTATTACACTCTCTATATAGAGATCACTGGCTTTATATAGATTTGACCACACACAGGCACACACACACACAGAAAAAACCACAGACACACACACTTCCGCCACCCCCCCCAGCCCCCCGAATAAGCAGAGTTGCAGTACTCTTAGCCAGGCCTTGTAGCTCACAGTATCTACTGGAGTGGAGCAGCACTGCTCCAAAACGCACTCCCAGTGACTGTCAACAACAACAAGACTGACAAGTTGACTGACTCTCACTGCACTCTTGAAAGCCCTAATAACATCAGAGCCCCAACTCGCTTTGGAGCATCAACTAATGAGGCTGAGCTCAAATACCATGATTCTTTTACTGCTATTGAGGATTAGCTGAACTAAGCCATGAATTATCATGCAACAGAGTGACAAAATAAAAACATGTAGTGTGACAGCAGTGAAAACACTATTTGCAAGCAGTGACCTTCTCTTTTCGCACTTAATTGCAGTTCAGTGTAGAAGACAATATCAGGTAAGACTACAGTAGCACCACGGGGTGATGGTGTGATTTATTTCTAGGGGACACACTACCACGCTGCTAGTGGATGGCGCTGCATCGAAATATACAGTGTTGGGCACAACTGAGCAACATCACTTGCTGTAGGGAGTAAAGCGCATGATTTGCTGTCCTGACATTCACCTTTGAGAGTCACGCAGTAGTGCTCCAGCGACTGTCTCTGCTAAACACGACACGATAGCGGTGTTTGTCGAGAGATTATGTACCGGTTGACCGAACTGTGCAGTCACCTCGGCCCTCTAATCTACCGACAACAACACTGCATGCAATCGAACCGGGTATCGCTGTGTCGTATACCGTTATTGTGTCACCTCTGCCCCTAATCTCTTGACTGACAGCGGCACACGATTTCTCCTCCGAAGAGATGTGACCCAGTGAGACATACACCCCAGCATCCCCGACAAGGGAAAAAAGTCTACCCGGTCAGCATTACATCGAATTAACGTTAGTTACCGAAATAACTTGAAATTGACTGAGCCACGATGTACACTATTCCATATTCAACCATTCATTATTCTCATGATGACTACGGCTGGTCAGCAGTAAAGCTGTAACCGGTGTCCATGAGTGAGAAAAACTGTCAAATGCAATTTCTAGTTTATCACTACGGACACAACAAAGTAGGTTATATTTTAAAATGGGACTCCGATGCTGTCCTTTGTACTAGACTGTAACTGAAGATTAATGAGATTCAGTTAATTTCGCAAACGCTAGACCTGTCAATCGTGTTTTGCCGAAAGAAGCTATCCATAGACCAAGCTATCTGCCCAATGTCACCCTTTCAAGATAAAATAAATATTAGTTTTATGCTGTTTCACTCAGTAGATACATAGTGACAAAGACGAGAGAGCAAGTCAAAGAAATGGATGTCCTATTTTAAGCATGTCCCTTGTTCAAGGGCTAAAGAGTTAACGTAGAATATCAGTTAGGTTGCTGACCTTAGATGTTTTTAAACACTCGATGTTTCAAAACTTTAGCAAGATAGCTAACTGGATACAATGCTAACTATCTCTGACATGACCAGCTGACATTTTTAATGAACTGGATAATAGGTGACACCTGACAACAACAACAACACAGTGAGGTTGAGAAAATGTCAACACACACGACTAGTCCACGTTTTTTTTCAGACCTGCATGACAGTGGTTTCATGAAAAATAATCCGCCGTTCTTAAACCATTAATCTGAAATCAGACAAAGGAGAAGCTAGCCTGCTAGCTGCAATTAACTGAGCAACGATAACGGTAACGTTAGCTAGCGTTGAGTCTGCTAACGATCATACGAGCTAACGTTACTGAGCTAAAATAGAGGTAACATTCGCGAGTAAAAATAGACAATACAGTTTGTGAGATACAGATGAAAAATAATAAAAAAATGAAAACAAACTTACCATATAAAGTGTAAAGGGGAAACACAGTAGGAAGAGCCATATGTACAGATGTAAGGCATTCACAAATGTATTTTGATGGGGGTCGTAATACCATCCACCAGTGATTGAAGCCCAGACCCCCTGCCTCAATATTTGTAATGTTTGAGACCCCATGTTTATCCTCCACGAGTCCTTGAAGAGACTATTCAATTAAAGGGCAACACGAATCCACGCGGTCCTGAAACATGACAAACAGCGATGTGTTTTCAGACACTGGCCTGAAAATCCCCGCTGCAGCCATCTTCTCCGTTACCCGCTAGCTCGGAAACTACATAGAGTCCTCCAAGAAGAAGCCTTCTATCCCACCACGCCCTGCGAGAGGCTTCCAAACTACAGCCAGGAAAGCCCAGCCAAAGGAAAAGAGGGAAGGCTGGATTGTGGGTTTTGAACATTATTATATGGCGCCGCCATGTGGAAGTAAATGTGCTTGACACACACATACACACGCACAAAAACATCTGGGGGAAATTCTGCACACATGAATATGTATTAGTATAAGTCTCTGTGTGTGTATGTTTAATTCGAAACCAACAATACACAACGTTACAGACTAATTTCAGGCAATAATGATAGTCATACAAATATGTGTATCCTTTTACTTCAATGTGTACTTTAATTGTGTTTAATCTATATTGTAGAGTTCATGTACAGTTGTAATATTATACCAAATGTATATAAGACTAACATCACAACATTCTGTATTGTACCATAGCGTTTGTTCTGTGGTGATGAGAGCGAATCTGATTAAACGTACTGTATTGAAAGAAAATGTTATACTGTTCACCATGACAGACCCTCTTATGTCTTCCCTAGTTTGTAGATTCACTATTTAAAAAGAAAAGTCCTCTGGATTTAAGATGACGATTTCTTTGATGTGTCCACAATCTTCATTTCAAGACAAGACATACCAGGACAGGGTTTTTAACATCCCCACCTCTAGCTATGCATCTTTTATTATTTTGTTTATAAGAAGATGGCAAGCAAAGAAGAGCATAACAATGCATAAAAGCCATATTGTCATTGTAGACTAGAATTGATATCGTTATATCTAAAACTTTGACAGCAAATACCTGCTGCATACACACATACCGGTAATCTGTCATCGATATCTTCCACTAGATGGCGCAACAGCTCTGCCATTCAATCATGTAGAAACGTTCACACATTTCATGTACATTTATTTCGTGTCATCTATTTATTCACATACAAAAGGTTCATCAAAAGGTTGTCAAAAGTATGTCACTCATATATAAAAACTAATCCAATCAATCAAAAACATTCTTTCATTCATTTAGTCTCCCAATATCAAAGTATGATGACTTTTTTTAATGTAAGGATGCAAAGACAATATCCTTATCACATTTGAATTGTCAGACCAATGGCATACATATAACTAACCAAATCCTTGAAAATATAAATATTTCACAACCCGAAATGCTGGCAGGCATTCCTAAGGCCCTATGATCCCGGTCTTAACTCAGTCTTTGGGAACTTCATCCTCATGATCTCAGCCCTGTGTGTGGGTGGGTGTGTATGTGTCATTGCATCACTGCAGTCTTGCTCGTTTCTCAGGGGGAGGTTTGCTTGGGGGGGCAGGTGCTGGCGTCTTGCTGGCAGTCTCTCTCTCTTCTTGTTTCACTGTTTCCGCAGGCAAATCAGATTCTTTCTTTACCTCCACTAGAGAAAAGAGGCGGAGGGAGAAGAAGAGAGAGGGGAAGTAACACAGAAAGCAGATTTTAAGGCGAGCTGTTTAAAAAGAAACATAGACCCTCTCTGATTAAATAAAAATCCTTTCTAATATCCATTCTAAGGTCGTCATAGAACAAATAATGCAGTTCTTCTACTATCTGAACCCCATAATGCCCTTTGATTGCTGACCTAAATGATCTAGAAAGGTTATTTATCCTTCACTGCTAATATTAAAGGTGACTCATAATGATGCCAGTGTTGCACAAGGAGCCGTACGAGGCAAAGAATCCCATCTTACCTGGAACTGGCTTTTCTCCTGGTTTGGGCTGCAAACACAAGACATGGAGAGATGAAGAAAGGAAGCGATTAGATAAAAGCCTATTGATCCACCTTCCACATGGTCACACATGACAAAAACTCATATGATGACCAGGTTTACATTCACAGCCAAGCACACCGTAAGAGTAAACACAGAGAAGGCCCCTCTGCATCACTCAAAGTGGGTGAGGGGTCTTTTAAACCATGGCCAGACAGTTTAACTAATGGGTACAACACCATTTTCACCCTCATGAACAAATGATATTCAGTGACAATGAACCCTACATAACAGGCATTGGCTACATGAGAAATAACTGTTTCTCAAATGGTAGATGATGAAAAATTATGCCAAGCTTACACTGGTTAAATTCCCAGGAGCCAGTGTGTAAAGACACACACACAATAGCAGTAAATCACTTTAGGCAAAGTGTCTGCTTAATATTTACATACGTGCTATTATAGCATGTATACAATGGATGTAATGGGTACAACTGCTGTCTTCAGACCTGGTAGTATGTTGGGGGGAATTTGTTCCGAAGGTCTAGCAGTAGAGCATCAACTCGCTGCCTCTGGAAGAATGAACTGGGCTCCTCCTTCTTCTTCGACTTCGGTTTCGTTTTCTCTGGAAATGACAGAAGCCAATAAACACGGATCACTTTACACACAGTCAGACTTTCTGTTTTTCCTATATTAGCAAACCGGTTTGCAGGAATAGGCTGTCATAGGCACCAAGATGAAGCCTGAAACTGAGGCGGGATTACGGTCTAACCTCTGTCCTCCTGGTCTTTGAAGTGCCACCAGTAGCCCTTTGATGGGTGGTAGCGGCAGTAAGACATGGCTTCATCAAATGCCGACTGGATACCGTGAACAGCCGATAGCTACAGAGAAAAGAGGAGGGTAGAGATAGACAAACAAACGGTTGAAAAGAAAGCAACCCGGAAATATTTTGAATCAACACAATCATTTTTATGCATGGAGTTGAGAAATAACAATCAATAAGGTATCAAGAAATACACATTCATAAACAAGAAAACCACTGCTATAAAACAGTTGTAGGTAGTTATAAACAAAACACACACACACAGACAATTTCACTCACCACTCTGGAGCTGATGACTGATCCTAAGTCCGGTGCTTGATAGACCACACCAGCTATGATGTAAAAGTCTGACAAGGGGATAACTGGAGAGGACACATGTAATGATATGCATACATATTCAGTGATACCATCATCATTTCTGACTGAAAAACCTTTACTCAGTAGCATATTTTTTTTACAACAGCTCAAGACTTTTTAACCTGAGAATACAAGTGCCCTAACAATGTGGTATATTTGTTTTACTTGTAGTATTGTTAGATTAGAGTGCGAGGTGTGTTCATTAGGGATTGATCAGTGATGTTTACCTTGTGTTGGCGACTGCCGCTGCTGTTTGCGGATGATGTACAAGATTGGCTCCTGTACGTGTAGCAGAATATACTCAACTCCCACCATCTGACTACCAGACAGAGAATTGTTTTGCAAGATCACAGGCTGTAGCTAATATGGCAATTATTAGAGGTCCATTATTAGAAGTAACTGAGAAAAAAATGACCTGGTGGGTTTATAAAATCAGTAAAAGTATTACAATACAAATAGTTTGTTTTATTTAGAGACTTACTTCAAGTGCTCCAGGGTG
>NC_045165.1:13886409-13896409 GCF_900700415.2 Clupea harengus
GTCGTTTGTTTTTTACTGTGTGTACTAGTGTGACTTGCGGTGTGTTTTTTTTTTTTTACCTGAAATATTTCTTCTTGGGGGGGAAAGACATAATGAGTTTGGACCAGGGTGGGTATGATGCGGTTTGCCGCGCGGACAACGGAGCAGGAGGAGTCCTTAGCAGCGGCACCATCAGCGTTCCTCCGCGGCAACCCATTCACAGGGACCCTCGCTACTACCAACAACACTCGCGTCATCATGGAACCTCCATGGAGAAACAACCGCCACGCAACGATACGGCAGACCTGGTCAGACGCGCGCTTGACTTTAAGACTCAAGCCACACAGTGCTACAAGGATAAAAAATACCGGGAGGCTATCGGGAAGTACCACCGCGCTTTGCTGGAGATGAAAGGTTTATGTCGAGTTCTCGGGGACCCTGACACCGGCTCTAAGTCACCCTCCTCCGTGCTGTCCACGATAAGCAAGGCGTCTCTGACAGACGAGCAGAAAGGGGCCGTGGAAAACGCGGAGCTTGAGTGTTACAACAGTTTAGCAGGTAATTCTTTGTCCTGAAACCTCAGTTTGCACTGTCTCTCGTAAGGAAAATAAACCGAAAATGTTGCATCATAGGCTATGTGATGACCGCATGGTCAATGTATAATGCATGCAAAGCCATGAGATGCCTGAAGTAGTGTCTGTCCATTCCCGCTTACATCATCGCTCAGCTCGTCATCATCGTTTCCCAGACGCACCGGTTCACATCAGACTAAAGACATAAGCACAGCTGGTGTCCATTTTCCCAGTTGAATTCTTCACACTGAAATCGAATCTAATTTTGACTCCCGTGTAAAAAAATAAGGGGATACAAATATTCAGCAAACAAAGAAAAAGGAAAACTTGTTGATGAGTTGACAAATGTGTGTGTAAATAACTCGAATTCTTAGTGTTTTCCTGTGTTCCTTTGCGTCAGCCTGTCTCTTGCAGATGGAGTTGGTGAACTATGAGCGGGTGAAGGAGTACTGTTTGAAGGTGCTGCGGAAGGAGGGGGAGAACTTTAAAGCGCTTTACCGCTCTGGAGTGGCTTACTATCACCTTGGCGAATTCAACAAGGCGCTGTTTTACCTGAAGGAATCGCACAAACAAGAGCCTTCAGGTGAGAAGCGTCTCAGGATCTTTAACCTCTCAATGTATTCCTAAGAATGGACTGGTACCTTCGTTGAAAAATAGCATTCAGATGAATTATTTGTGGTTCCTTCAAATTCCTATTCTGTATGGTTTGGCTCAAATGCCCCAAAGTAAATGAGGTTTTGCTTAAACATGCCAGATGATAGATTTAGGAAAAGTACACAGGAACAACCTATTATTGAATGGCCCTCGACCAAAAGTTAAAAATAATTCGGTTAACTGCAAGAACCTAGGCAGTGCCAATTCATATTCGAACAATATTCAACCTTTATGTACTGACATACTGTAGCCTTACCCCGTTACAGTCTTTGCAGTTAAGATGCATTTAAAAAAAAAAATTTGCAGACATAATATTAGATTTTGTTGAAAATAAAGACAGACGCAGACATGAGTGAGAGGCGAGCATATAACAAGGTAAAAAATACATGTTGCCTGAATGTATTTTGATTTTGAGTGTTCTCACCATTGACATTCTCACAAAACATATTTATAATGTTTTTTCATTAAATCCTCATAGTATTATCACATTATTTACAAAAGTGTTGTCTTTGAACAGTTCCCTTTTACAGATCTCAGATGAGATAGGACTGTTACTGTTTCTCTACAAGCATAGTTTTTTACCTTATCTACAACTTAAATATTTTACATTAACTACCTGTATTATTCTTCATAAAACAGCATGCACAGAAACACTATAGGATCAAACAGGGACATCCAAAGAGCGATTTGCATTCCCAGAGTGCACTTTGATGTTTACTTTGCATGCTGCCATAACAGAGATGGAACCCCTATTGTTCTGAAATGGAAAGTATGGGCATAAAATTGCGGTACGGATTGCAGGCTCGCAGTATGTTTCCTCTGTGTCAGCGATCACAAACGCGATCACAGCGAGTACAAACGTGCAAACTAAGGTGTGGGCATCAGAGCCCCATCACGTGTTTCCTGTGTTGATCTGGGGTCAGTCCACACACACATTTCCTTTAAAAAAAAAAAAAAAAGTTTAATGTTTGAGGCTTTTTGCCTTTATTACGACAGCACAGTGAAGAGTGACAGGGAACGAATTGGAGAAAGATTGGGATTAAGATTGGGAAATGATCGCAGGTCGGAACGTCGACCCATATATGGTTGTGATGCGCCACCGCTCCCCCAGGCATTTCCTTTTTAAATTCAAGACTGATTTATGGATTTTATCTGTTTCTTTTAAATCAGAGATCTTTGATAACACCCAAAGCAGAAATAACTAATGAGTTATCAGTACATCACTGCATAATAATGTGAGCTATACATTTACTTTGTACAAACAGTGATGGAAGGACCAAAGATTCCTGTTTCATTTATCCGCCATTTTACCTTTCCACCAGCAATGCATCGTTGATCATTCCTTTGAGTAAACCAAACACCATCTCTTCCTGTCTCTGCATTGCAGACACCAACGTGACTCGCTACATCCAGCTGACGGAGATGAAGATACGACGTAGTGTCCAGAGAGAGAAGAAGGAGGACCTGTAAAAAGAAAAATAGGAGAAAAACAAAAACAAAAAACAGAGAAAGACGGGGGCCACACCTGTAATGCTGCCACCCCTGCACTGTGTGCTCTCACCCTCAAACACGTTTATCACTGCCCTGTGGCCTCCACCACTGGCTACCCTGCATGCATTTCTGCATACATCTACCGCTGAACAGAGAGCAAAGCTGGACTTAAACACAATCCATGCTAAGACAGGCAGATCTCACTTAATGGTTAGTCACAATTCTCATGAGCCATAGGTAGGTTCTCAACAAAGGCAGGTTTTAAACTAGCAAGCCACCTGACTCAGTAGGCTTCAGTAGGATTCAGAGGTCAGTGAATTGTTAATTGGGCAGAGAAACGACTGAAAGCCATTGCCCAGAACAGGAAATGCGTATGTTTCTCATTGTTTCCACTTCACTCTCCTCTGTCTCTTCCGCCTGCAGGCTGTCATGTTTGCTTTGTATGTGTGAACAGCACCCATTTTTTATATTTTTCACTTTTTACACACACACACACACACACACACACTCACACACACACACACACACACACACACACACACACACACACATGCACACACATACATCACGCTAGCATAACTACCCCTATACCTGGCACAAAGAGCTAGCAGTATCTGTGTTATATCAATATATAGTCTATATGTTAAATGTTTGTTTTTATGGATGAGCGACGCCAGCTTTGCCCCCTCATGTTAACGTCACAATAATGAGTGTTTAAAGCATGACTAAACTCATCAATCTGGAAGAGCATGAGTTATCACTGCCAGTTCATATGGTGCCAGTCGGCCTGGTGCCAGTCCAAAGCGCGTGCCAGCACAAAAGGTACACCAAGGCCAACACTGTAGTTTCTCTTCCTAGAGGGCTTGAGTATATGCACTAACATTACGGATGTGTGTCTGTGTGTGAGAGAGTCAATGAATGGATGAATGAATGAATGGATGGATGAAGGGATAAATTAATGAGTGGATGGATGGATGAATATGCCTGACATTCCGCAACTAAAGGTGTTGTGTGTTGATAATTACACTGTGCTTGACTTAAACAGAGTTTACTAGAGAGGTAGCACAACTACGAACATGTCTTAACTGGATCTGTAAAGCCAAAGTGTTGCAGTGTTGAAGGTGAACTTGCACTCTCTGTGTTTACAGTAGGTTATGATCTGACACTATTGCTGAACACTGAAGGCGTTTTTATCATAACAGCGAGCTCTCCACCCGAATCACTCATTCGAAAGGAATGAAATTGAAATGTATATTGGCCATAAATTCGCCATTTGTCATGAAACGTGTAGCATAACAAAAGAACACAGAAGATTAGTTTCAATGTTGATGTTTTCTTTATTTGTGGTATGTCCAGATTTTTTGGGGTCAGGGTGGTTAAACCAGGCTACCGTCAGTGGGCTAAATTGTGTTCCAGTGGATGAGGGCTCTGCATTGGTCCACATATTTCTACCCTTTAAAGATGCCACCCCTCTGTTTCGGACAGCCCTTATGGCCCGGCCCTTCGGTCTTGACCTTCTTAGTGTGAGGTGAGCGCACACTCACACATAAGTGCTGTTGATTGTGGCTTTATCGTCCCGGACAGCAGCCGACACTAGTCTAGAGCTGCCCCTGATCTGGGTGGAACCCGGGCCAGGGTCAGCCTCTGTGAGGGATGTCTTCAGAAGGAGTGATGATGGAATATGGAATTCCCTACCCGCACAGATGTAGCCTATGCTAGGCACTATGAGATGATGTTTAAGACAAGTTGATCAAATAATCCTTGTATGTATATCACCAAATTTCATGTGAAATTAAGCGGGAAAGATTGTTTCAGCTAACCAGGCATCGTACCAGAAACATTCTTCAGTAAACAAGGCTAATGCCATTCTGCTATCATAACATTATCGGTACCTAGCTGGATAGAGGGGTGATGGGTATTTAGGAAGAAATTATGGCAATGGTTCAGCAAGGATACACAATGTATGGACACGAAATGTATCCTGAAAGTGATACATAGTACATACATTGTGGAAGGAGTGTAATTAAGATATAATCACTGTGTTATTTATGTGCATCCCTCAACGGCAGCAGCAGCAGTGGCCATTGGGGGCTTTAGTCTGTGATAACGCACTGTGCAGAGACATGTTGCTATGGTAATAACTTTGCTGTGATGCTTTGCCACAAATTGCTGATTTGTAAGGAATGCAAGATTCGCTAAATCCACTTTCCTGGTAATAGTTGTGTATCTTAACGTAAGCATTGGGTCTACTGGCTTTGAATACATAGGCTATGTGTTGGAGCAAATCCCAGACCTCATGCAAACCCTAAATGCCTGTTAAATGAAGGATAAGTCATCATTAACTAATTATTAATTAACATACTATAATGACAAAAGAGAGATAGACTGAAAAACTGAAACAGGAGGCTCTTACAAGAACAGGGGTGATATGTGGAATCCTCCCTCATTTAACACCACTGTGGTGGAAACAGTGTGGTCAGAGTTCTGCAGTGATGTATGTGCTACAGAACTTGGTCTGGATAATTTCTGGAAAGCTTGTACTATCCAGTGTCGTTATCTCATAGACAGAGGCTATGTGTGGACTTGCTCTTTTATCTCGCTCATCCCTTGAAGCACATCAACTTCTCCCAAGGATCTTTTCTTCCTTCCTTCCTTCTGGAAGCGCACAGATGTTTCAGCCATCTGATCGCTCAGCCGATAGTGGTCGTGTATTTGCTAAGCTTGGTTGAACATGCCTATCCCTCAACTCCCCCCCCCCCCCCCCCCCGCCCCCAGGCTTTATTGAAGAGCATGTCATCTGAGAAAGCACCATAAGCAAAAATATTGTGATATGTATGTGTATGTTGAATAAATTGAAACTGTGCTGATCGTTATCAAAAAGTTCTGGTCACGTCTCATTTCCGTGCTTTGTAGTAGGCCTACTGTGATATGAGGTTAGAGGGAACTGATGTTCTGGATTGCTCTGTAAGACAAGCCCCAGCTCAGACGAATGCTGCATCACTCCTTCCCGTAGCATAGAAACAGATTGCAGGGGGGATCGCATGTCATGCTCTTTGTCTCATTAATTGTGTTACACTGAAAAGGGTTATGTGCTTTCTTTCCCTCCCCCATCATTCTCTCTCCCTCTCTCTCTCTCTCTATCTCACTCTCTCTCCCTCTCTCTCTCTCTCTCTATCTCCCTCTCTCTATCTCTCTCTCTCTCTCTCCCTATCTATCTCTCCCTCTCTCTCACACACACAGGCACATGCACACACACAAATATGATGTCCCCCCCCACACACACACACAACAACCCAAAAATCAAACTAATAACTTCACTAAGCCCATTTCTCATTGGACAGAGACCAGAGAGCATCGAAAGAAGTCAGCTTAGGTGAACACTGCCCACCCCGTACCAATCTCTGAATACAGAATCTCAACGTGCACTCAGCATAAACATGCTGAGGTCTGTGCTGAGGCATTACCACGGCAACCACAGCTGTTACCATGGCTGTGACTAGTGATGGGTGACGTGGCTGTACCACAAGACAGAGCCATGGGAAGCAGGCTCAAATTCCCCTAAGATGCCTCTCTGTTGTGGTGTGTGTGCATGTGTGTGTTGGTTTGTGTTTTGTTGGTCTCTCTCTCTCTCTGTGTATGCATGTCAGACAGCTTGAGTTGTTTTGAGTGTCTGTCTCTGTGTGTGTGTCTCTCTCTCTCTCTGTGTGTGTGTGTCATCTCATCATTAGGCTTGAGTTTCATACCCTCAGGGCCACAGCTGTGGTTTGTTGTTGTCCTCAGTTTTCCATATCAGCCTACATCAATGCCAGAACTATGTAATAAATATGTACTTCACATGAAAATATGACCTGGCAACAAATCTCAGAAGAAAACTTGCATTTCAGGAGCTGGCAGAATTTCAGCTGAGGAAAAACAATTTTCTTGATTTTCTCCTTTAGCCTACTAAATAAGCTCAGTTGTGAGGAAATTAACTTACTGTTTGTGTTCGCATGTAAACACTCTTAGCTAGAACACTAATACTTTTGAACAAAGAGCAGGAAACTCGCTCGATAAAAATAGTATACCCTCCTTGGCCTGTTTGTTGCCATGGTTACAATTTGTAGCAACAAACCTTGCAGAGTCGATCTGTCTGAAATCCAGACGAGCCTTCACTGGCTAGTGACATCAATCAAGAGCTGAGAAAAAAAAAACATTAAATACTTTACTCATCACTGTGGATTTGCTCCTGTGATTCTGAAATGACGAGTTTGTTAAAGTTTGTTTTCTGCAGTGTGGCATGGCATTGTTATGAAGAGGTCATGAATGGGTCACAAACAATATTGAATGTCTAAATATAAACAGCAGAGGTCAGGTTACATGCAGAGACATTCTAATTATTTGGACAGATCTGTTTCAAAATTCCTAATTTTCCTACACAAAATGATACAATCTACGCTATACTAAATTATATTCTCTACTTAAGGCTTGTAAGAAACTCTTCATTACCATCTCTAAATGTGAAGTAGATTAACATTGGATTACTTAAAAAAAACACTTGCTCCTGCAACCAATTTTTGAGTAAACCTACCTAAAAATTCCTTTAAAATGTAAAGGATTGCTTGTATACAACGACACACAAAAAGGGTTGGAGAGATCTTAGAGGTTGTTTCAGGTATTTTACTATGATTTTCAACAAGTCTATGTGCTCTGGTGCAAACACAGGTCCAAGTACAGCATGTCAGTCCCACCCACAAACACAGTCCTCCGCCTCACAACACTGCCCCCTACATGACCCCTCTTACAAGGTCAAATCAATGAAACCAATCACGGCGATCAATCAGTGGGTGATCTCTCTTGTGTAGCGCCAGGCTGGCTTGCACCCACAGATCGCAAAGATTCACATGACTGAAGTATTCACATTATCTAGATTTGCTCGTTCAGGAAGGCAGAAGCGTTTGCATGGTCCGTCAAAGTCCTCTCAGGGAATCACTTAAAAAGACTATTAGCAGTTCATCCGTCATGCCGTACAAAAGGAATGGCGTTTTGTTTTTTTCTCCTTGTTTTGCATGTCTTTGGGGACCCTGTCTGTTTTTCAGACAAAACCCTCTTCTTTGAATCTTCCCAATTAGTAACACAGAGAAGCAAAATAATGTTATGTCTGCAGTCCATTATCAACGCAAAAAATGTAAACATCTTTGTGTCGGCTTTGTGGCTTATAAAATAATGAAGGCAAGAATAACAATAAATATAAAAAAATAAATTAAGATAAAAACGAAGTGAAGGAATAAATTATTAAATAGATAAATACATAAATACATAAATATGTTTGCAAACAATAAGTCTCATGCCTCCTGGGCTGTTTTGTTTCCTACTTATCTGCAGCTACACTGCATGCGGCCTGGGCGTTCACACACACTCTCACACACAGTTTGTCCAAACAGTCTCTGTCCAGCCTGGCAAGTGCAGCAGTGTGTTGGGAGTCGGTCAAGAGTCTTTGGGAGTTGTTCCCGGTGTCTGGTGTGTGTTTTTTGTTTTCAGCAGCAGCCAACGCGTTGCAGCTGAGCGCATCGCAGGGAGCACAGTGGGAGCGCATTTTGTCAGACGGCGTGTCTGACAGACGAGACAGCATTCAGACAGCCTCGCAGCTCCGCTGGGGCTTCAGGACATCTCACGTCGGATCTCTGTGTCAGTTAGACACATCTGTTTCCCCACGTCAAGGGTCTGTGTGTGTGTGTGTGTGTGTGTGTGTGTGTGTGTGTGTGTGTGTGTGTGTGTGTGTGTGTTTGTTAGATAGACAGAATGGTAACCGGGCGCACAGAGGTGAATCGGAGTGCATTTGACACAAGGTGAAAAAAGGTGTGATGACATTCAGCATGGGGCCAGGTTCGGAACTAGGCCCTCAGAAAACAGAATCGAGATGCTTTACAAAACGCAACTTGTCATGGTTTAAAAAAAGAAACCTGTTACATTCATGATGCTGACAAAGAAATGCACTTTTTTTTTTGTAGTCCAGGTAAAAAAAAGATGCACAATCATGAAGTAAACATGTAAAACAACAGTGACATCACTTCCTCTGCGTGCTGGCAGCCAATCGGAGACAGCCTTTGGGACCACTGAAACAATCACTAGCGGTGCAGCTGTGCATACGGTGCAGATACAAATGCAAGCCTTGGCTCACTGAGGCATGACGTAATGCCGGCACACTGCTTGAGGACTTGGCATAAATAGCACGTAACACGTTCATACCTAACCAGACATGAGGTAACTGGCATTATTAACACATCCAAATGCTAAAATAGAGCATGCTTTGCAATATGTGTGGTGCAACTTTGTTACAGGACAAGGGTGGGTAATCTTACCCATGGAAGGCTGTGTGTGCATGTGTTTGTGTGACAACACCAATAGCAAGTGATGTCTACTTGAAACGACCTTGACACAATCACACAACAAATCAACCAATCAATGAATCAATCAATGAATCAATTGATCGATCAATCAATCAATGAATCAATCAATCAATCAATTTCAAATCACCCACACATACAGACACAGGCTAAAAAACTGAATAAGAGTCCCCACCTGTGTTGCATAACTCTGACCCGACAGCCTTAGAGGTGCAATGTGTAGTTCGTGTTGTCAAAAATAAAAAAAATTCTAGACCGACCATAATGCTACATTTCTGAATAAACAATGAATTGATAATCATTCCAAATATTCATGTGCATTCAAATTATGAGTTCTATTCCTTCATTGTTTCAGGAGTTGTCCATGTTGTCCTTCAGCTTAGATTTTGTTTCAGGGGATAGGATATCTTCAACAAGGACAAAACCTGAAGAATACATACACAACATGCACAGAATGCACAGGAATATTTGGAGACAACTGTCTTCAATAGAGCTCCATATTTACATGGTTGCCACAGTATATGTTCATAGACATTATTGTTTTAGACACAATTCAAACTTTATACTGCACCTTTAAAGTGGCATTACGTCAGACCTCATTGAGGTGGTGCTAACTGGATCCAGTAGTGCAGTGCTCGTACTACAGGGGAAATCAGGACAAATATACTGTGCTCACTAACTTTACTATACTCGGCCTCAGTGTTGGCCTGTAATCAACCAAAACAAAGAAAACTAGTCCTTGTTCAACCAGTCCCAACAGATTGAAAGGCATAGAAATACTTTCAGTGGAGGGTAGCATTCAAGTGGTGATTCTCTCTTCCTCTTGCTCTCTCTTTCTACTCCTCTTCTGGAGTAGAAAGGTCTAGACGTGCTCTGTGATACATAGGAATTCTTAAAAAGTACTTATAGGGTTACTAGTAG
>NC_045165.1:13901409-13933909 GCF_900700415.2 Clupea harengus
CACGCTCGGCCAGCTCCTGCTCGCGCCTCCTGAGCGCCTCCTCCTGGCACTTCTGCTGCAGCGCAGCCCGGCTCAGCTCCTCCTCCCATGAGCGCAGCTCCTGCATCGGGTGGATGAGACGAAGGCGCACAGTATTATGGGAAATGTCGTGTGTTATGGAATATGCCGTAGTGAACCATAGTAGGTGTAGAGGTTCAGTGTGGGATGGATTTCAGTATGGGAGATGGAGGTGCACACTTCTTGGGTCGTGTGTGTTTGTGTACTTGCTTCTGATTCTACCTACAAACTGGCTGATAACTCTCCTACAGGTTTCCATTTAAATATTCTAGAGTGCCTAAACAAGAACCTGGGCCCATAGTAGAGTTTAGACATCTGGCTGTTCTTCCCTCACCTTGCCACACGCCTGTCTCTCTCTGTGTATGGGGCTTCTTCCCTCACCTTGCCACACGCCTGTCTCTCTCTGTTTATGGGGCTTGTTTATGCAGGTGTTCTTGTGCTGGAAGCTGTGAGTGCATGTGTCTGCATGTGTTTGTAACTTTTAGGCAGTCTCTCAAAGTGAGGTCTTTACTAAGTGATAGAGGTTTGAGGCTGAGTTTGAATGTTTATGTTTGTGTATTTAAGTGTGTTTTTATGTGTCCAAAGGCGTGTTGTGTATGTATGTGTGCATATATGTCATTTCAGATGTGTGTGTGTGTGTGTGTGTGTGTGTGTGTGTGTGTGTGTGTGTGTGTGTGTGTGTGTGAGTATGCACAGTCACCTTCTCTTTGGCTCTGAGCTGATCGAACATCTCCTGGATCTCCAGCTTCCAGTCGTCCTGCAGCGAGTGGAAGGAGTCGACCGGCATCTCGAAGAAGCCAGACTCCCCGATGGCCGTCAGCTGGTCCAGGATGGTGGTGAAGGTGGGCCGTAAGTGGGGGTCAGGGTTCCAGCAGTCTGGAGGTGGAGAGGACAAGAAGACAGGATTAGATAGAGAATAATGGGGGGAATAACAGGGAGGCATAGAGTGTGTGAGAGACATAGACAGCAGTAAAGATAAAGGATAGAATTAGTACAAATAATGATAGAGATAAAGACAGGGACGGGTAAGAGGAAGAATTGAAAGGAGAGCAGAAGAATGGAGAAGAGGATAGAACAGACAGAACAGAAGAAATAAAAAGACAGATAGAAAGGAGAGGAAAGCCTATGCTAGCATTTATATATATATCTGTATATTATTGCCACCACCGACATGTTTTTCAGTTCCTACTCTCCTTACCCCCGTAACAGTTACCCTATGAGCACACAGTATACCCACTAAGCTGTTTTTGTATGTATCTTGTATATATCATATGATGTTTGTACATCTACCAAACCCATGCTGTGTACATGTACCACTTGTTGTTTCCCTTCCCCTTCTGCCACACAACCTCCTCTTCCTATCTCCTCCCGGCCGACCTCAAGCAGATGGGTCCCCCCTTATGTGTTGTGGTTCTGCTTAAGGTTCCTTCCTGATTAACAGGACGTTTTTCATTGCCCCTGTTGCCATTGTGCTTGCTCTAAGGGGGTCCAGGCACTGGGCTCTGTAAAGCGCCTTGAGACAATTTTATTGTTTTGGCGCTGTATAAATAAAATTGAATTGAAAGAAAGGAGAGAGAAATAAAAATCAGAAAGGCGACTAGAAGAGAGAGGTGAGGTCAAGACCAGAGAGGGATGTTCAGGAGAATGATGGGGATAGGAAGGTAAGAGGATGTGATAAAAGAAAAGCTAGAAGGAGACACAGAAAAAAAAAAGCACAACAGAATAAATAGCACATGGCTGAGATGAGAAAAGAAGAGAAGAGAAAAGGGGGTTGGGAGGAGGGGGCAAGACAACATGCAGTAGAGCAGAGAGGTAGCATGGATACACCCATCACAGATATACCACTAAGATGACCTGATGATGGCCTGAGTGTGTGATTGTGCACAGGGAACAGCAAGGCGCCAGTCTTACCCTCTAAGAGGCGGGCGAAGGGCTCGGGGCAGGTGGAAGGGATGGGCAGAGCCAGCTTGTTCATGGCCACTCCATACGCCACGGCCAGACCGTCAATGCCTCGGAACGGCACCTCGCCTGTCAACAGTTCCCATAGCAACACGCCATAACTAACAAGAGAGAGAGGGAGAGAAATTAAAAAAATTATGAATTGATAGATCAGGATAAAAACTGGAAATGATAAGCAACACGCAGCACTCCATGGCAGTTGAGGTGCACAAAAAGAGAGGAAGGAAAAGTAAGAGTGACCTTTCATTCTGTAATTTCAATGGATCACTGATGAAGTATACTACAATTAGAAAATCAATAACATCTATCATAATGCACTACAATTCCCACAGTGCATTGCATCGACCACATGCATTGTGGTCGATCTCAAAAATATAACTCCTTTCTTGCATATTGTTCTACAGTCATTTTACTCCAGCATAAACACTCAGCGTAGATACAAAAATTATTTTAAAAAACTCAGAACATCCATCATTTCTGGATGAGCGCCCATCACCACGGTTACCAACACTGGGTCACATCCTGGCTTGTCCGTCCTCTATGACAAGATCGGGCCTGGGGCGGGAAACCCCCACTGTTAAGACAATGATCTGCAAGGCTGCTAGAAAATCCTAATGGGTCAGTGAGCCTGCATGGTGGATTCAGTGTGTCTGAGCATACATTCACAACTGCGTGTATCAGAGAGAGAGAGAGAGAGGGGTTGTGTGTGTGTGTGTGTGTGTATGTATGCACCACCCTTAAAGGACAACTGCAATGCTCAATGGGCTTAATTAGCCACTGAGCTGTAAAAGTGGTCTAAATAAGTGTGTGACCCAGTCCAGCTGACTGACAATGAATGGCAGTGTGTGAGACTAGCAGTATATGTTTGTGTGTGTGTGTGTGTGTTTGTTCAAGTACCTAGCACCATATTTTGGGCCCTGTACACAGTAGACCTCTACTTTGAGAAGCCTTTAAGGGGTCCTCATTTCCCACTTTGACTACCCTTTATGTGTCTCTGTGTGCATGTGTGTGTTTTCATGTAAGTATCTTGCCTCTGTTGAAAAGTATGTCTTAGAATAACATTCCAATCTCTGATAGACTCAGGTTTTCCCATAATGTGAATTCACTCACACATTGCTGTAACCACAATATTTACTTAATGTTGACATCTGGCATAACAATTGAACACTTAACAGTTCTGCTACAACACCCAGAACAATACGTCCTAACAGACCATCACTTAATAATGTTTAATATGCCATTAGGTTATGTGCTACCAGTCCTCTACTATAGTCGTTGCTTATCTGACAAGACTACAGCAGACTTCACGATAAAAATTCTATCTGCGCTTGCTCCAGTTCTGACCTCAGGTGCAGTAGAAGGCTCCTCCACGAACCAAACCCATGTACTAACAGACAGTGTCATAAATGTACTACATTTAACACTAGATTCCATTGCACCACTTAAAAAGAAGATAAGAAAACAGAAAAGGCCTGCCCAATGGTATACTGCTCAGACTCAAGCACTTAAACAAATGACATGAAGACCTAAAAGAAAATAGTGCACCTCTAGACTAGAAGCATTCTGCCTAGCATGGAAAGACAGCCTTATAACATATAAAAAGGCAATATTTGATTCAAAATCAGCCTATTATTCCACACTAATTGGCAAAAATAAAACTGACTAAGAGCCACAATGCCAAAAAACGTGAAATAGTAATGACTTCATGAAATTTTTCAACAAAATGATGACATTAAGAGACAACATTCTCTCCTCTTCCAATTCATTAGAAGCCCCCTTAACATGTATTGAGACGACATCAGATACAAACTGGAGTTTTCCCAGAATCCTTCACACCTATTGACATCCCAGAAATGACCTCCCTGTTATCCTCATCAAAACCCTCAACATGCCTATTAGACCCTGTCCCTACAAATCTGCTTAAGAACACCACGCCACTAACTGATGAGACTTTCTTTAGAATAATAAATAACTCTCTGATGTCAGGATATGTTCCACAATCATTCAAGATAGCCATCATAAAAGCATTTCTTAAAGATACTTGAATAACAGCATCGAGGCAACTTATGTTATTTTCTACACAGAAACAACATCAAATAAGTCTTTCAGTCAGGCTTCAGAGCCCACCACAGCACTGAGATAGCCCTAGTCAAAGTTGTTAATGACCTACTTATTGCATCTGATAATGGATGTGTTTCGATACTAGTCCCTCTAGATCTTACCACTGCTTTCAATAGTATAGACCGTCATATTGTAAGCTGGTGGTTTAAAGTTTTGTTGTGGGATGTTTAACGGGCCAGGACCCCGATCCATATTCCACTTTGTGTTAGACGAGGCGGCGCACCTCTGTCTTATTTGTTAAGGGGGGAATGAATATATGGGGCTTTTCTTTGTTGATTGAGAGAGAGGGACAGAGAGAATGGCTGCTGAGTTCTGAGCCAAGGGCCGCTGGATGTGGCGGATATTTTCATGCTGCTGACGTGTCTGGAGAAGTTCAGAAGTAAGTGCCATTGTGGCATAATGCAGATCAAGACTTGGGCTACTTACCCTTCGATTGACTGACTGACCCCCCGTCCGACAGCAGTGGCAAGGAAGCCAGCAGCAGCTTTATGGGATTTTGTGTATTATTGTCCTGAGCTTCTTTCTTTTGTTCTGGGGAAGTGTGTTTGGCCTGTAAGGCTCTGAGGTATGTTACTGCTTCCCCAGCGTTGGCAGTATGAATGTGGGCATGAATGTGTGAGGCCAAGAGTAAGCGCTTCTTTCTTGTGCTGAAAAGTCTCATTGCCTTTGTTGTCATGGAGCAATAGGAGGGTGGTATATCTACCGGTAGCCTTAATATGAAGTGTCAATTACAGTGTTGTGTGGATACAATTAAGATTATCTACTTGCGTATTTCATATTAGTCAATATGCTTTCAATATGCTATCACTTGAGACTTGAGTACCATGTAGGCACCATGCACTTGCCTGGCTTAGATTTGACCTCTCCTTGTCCATAATTAATCATCTAGTCATACAAAGATACATTTGGATACCTGCTCTTCTCTTTGTACATGCTACCTTTAGGCTAGGTAATAAGGAAGCATGGCATCAATGTTCATTCCTATGCTAATGATACTAAACTATACCTGTCCGTGAAGCCAGATTAAATAATACCACTAGCTAAGCTTGATGCCTGCCCTAAAGATGTTAAAGTCTGGATGACAAACAACTTCTTGCTTCTGAACATGGATAAAACAGAGGTTATGGTCGTAGGCCCCAAAACATTTGAGAGGCACACTATCTAGCCACCAACTTGCACTTGATGGCCTCACAGACATCATACCCAAGTGTTAAGGATCGCACACCTACAAGAGCTAAAAAATATCAACACATTTCTCCTGTATATGCTTTTCTTCACTGGCTCCCTGTCAAAAGTAGATTCGACTTCAAAACTCTTTCTAACATACGAAGCTCTGAGCAGCCTAGCTCTAGAGTACCTTAGGGATTTACCAGTCCTGTTCAGCCCATCAAGAACTCTTCGATCTCCAAATCCAAGCCTTCTCACAGAGCCTATTGCTATTGAGCCCCACTCCTTTGAAATAATCTTCCTTCCTCTACCTGAGAAGCAGGCACCCTCTCTATTTTTAAGTCTAAACTTAAAACTTTCCTCTTTATTGCTCCCCATGGTTAAGAATGGTGTGCTGAAGTCCAGCACTCATTGCACAGCCTCTGGTGGAAAGAGCTCTCTGCCTCTCTGTGACTGGGCTGACAGTCGTAGTTGGGGTAGTCAGCTCCATACCATCCTTGTGGTGGTGCTGGATCAGTATGCACCATCCCTTAGTTATGCTGCTATAGGCCAAGGCTCTGCCATCTCTCTGATGTCTGGCTACTGTCTCGTGTTGTTTTTAAAATTGTGTACCAACATGTCTCTCTTCTCTGTCTCTAATGGCTGTGACCATAAGGCCAACGCTCCACCATAATAATTACATTTACGTTATCAAAAAATAAGATCATCTTTTAGAATACGCAACTCCATGTTCTTAGTATGTCTTCTATCTGCCCTCTCAGTTTGCTGTCCCTTACTTCCTGTTGCCCATCTCACCTAACAATCGCATCATGTTCTACTGCTTCTCATTGCCCACAATGCATCACACACATATTCAGATTGACAGCCTAACTACCCATCTCTCTGCTATTCATTATCATCGAAATCATCCGCTCATCCTTTTAATAGGCACCCTATGAGTACATTACGACCCTCTATAAGTTGTATGATCGTTATAACTGCATACTGGCTCTGTCTATTTGTATCCACTATCAATCTTGTATGAATCATGTATATACTGTACCATCTTGTATGAATCATGTAATCTTGTATTTATATATATGCCGCATGCATGCTAATCATGATGCGTGTATGTATTTTTCTTTTTTTCTCCTCTCCTCTCTTCCCCTCCTCTCCTCTCCTCTCTTCCCCTCCTCTCCTCTCCTCTCTTCCCCTCCTTTCCTCTCCTCTCTTCCCCTCCTCTCCTCTCCTCTCTTCCCCTCCTCTCCTCTCTTCTCCTCCTCTCCTCTCTTCTCTCTACCCCGGTGGCTCCAAGCAGATGGCTCCCCCATTATGAGCTTCGTTCTGCTCAAGGTTTCTCCTCACCACTATCGCCTTAGTGCTTGTTCTAGGGGGCTCTGTAAAGCACTTTGAGACCATTCAAATTCAATTGTTATTGATTCAACGATATACAAATCATTCATTCAATTGAGTTCCAGTGGCACAATCGGTTAGCGTGCGGTACTTGACAGTGCAAGTGCATCTACCCCACCCAGAAGACACGTCTACCCCACCCAGAAGACACGTCTATCCCACAATGCAGACACATCTACCCCACCCAAAATGCACTGGACTTCAGCAGAGCTAAATGTAGAAATATAATTGAATTCAGCTAAGCAGTTCACCATATGGTTGTTAATCGGTTAGTTCTTTGTGTAACAAACCCTACAACACATCCCTTCATGGTATGAAAAACCAGACCAAAGCTAAAATCAAAACGCCGCCTATCATTCTCTTTAAGCCTCAACCACATGATTTTAGACACGACTGCTTCCTATTGAACTCTGACCCCCAGACCATGCGACTGACATCCAGGACTCTTCCTGCTTCCCCTTTGTTTGTTTCTGCCGTATCCCCACGCCCACCTCCAGATGTCGCTGCCCTTGGAGAAGGTGGAGGAGCGGATGACCTCGGGGGCCATCCAGGCGTAGGTGCCCGCCGCACTCATCTTGGTGGTGCGGTGCCACTCGCGTGCCAGGCCGAAGTCGGTGATCTTCAGCGTCTTGTTGGTCAGGTCCTCGTTCTCTACCCTCTCCAGGATCAGGACTGGATTAGGGATGGGGTGTAGGGAGTGGTTGGATGGGGTGGGAGGTGGTTGGGTTGGAGGAAATCATTGTTTATAGCGGGGGGTGGGGGGGGGGGCAGAGGGGTATTGTATTTTGTGATGGGATGAGGTTTGTAGTGGGTAGGGAGAGGGATTGTTTATGTGTGTGGGTTTGTAGTGGTTTTGGATATTGATATTTGATTGTGGTTATTGATCGTGTTGAGATTTGAAGTTTGGAGAAGTCATGGGTATTGATTGTAACAGTGGTGAAAAAGTGATGTCAGAGGGCAAAAAGCATACACAAAGGAACAAACGATGGATTGGTGAGAGGAGAAGAGGGGAAAAGAGAAGGAGACGAGCAAAGACATGAGTCAGGAAGAACAGATAGACACATAGAAAAAAGACATGTTGGTTTGTTAGTGCCCAAATGAATTTTCCCTACAGGGCCACAATGTGGTTCTGTCAACTGCTGAGAAGACAGTCTGCACATCTGTGAGAGGTCTTATGACTGGATGGTAACACACACACACACACACACACACACACACACACACACACACACACACACACACACACACACACACACACACACACACACACACACACACACACACACACATACCAAAGCTGCCCTATAAAGTCAGCACTGTAATTACACTAGCCACTGGCTCAGACTAAATCCTACTACAGGGCCAGCAGAGGAGTGGAGAAAGTGAGGGAATACAGAAGGAATGGGCAGAAAGAGAGAAAGATAAAAAAGAGAGAATTGACAGCGGAAGAGAGAAACAGAAATTCTGGGACTATAAAAGTAGTTAGTTAGTACATTTATGTGCTAATTTTGCCTGGTAAATTGGTAAAAATGCAGGAATATGGCAACAACCCTACAGATCAAGTTCTCAATGTCCACCTCTCTGTGCTGTCATTATAAGTAGAGTGTACATGACTGAGAGAGAGAGAGAGTGAAAGAGAAAGAGACGTAGAGAGTGTGTGTATGTGTGTGTGTGTGTTTTGGCATTACATGTATGGTATTTGGGTCTTTGTATAAGTGTATAAGTGAGTGTGCACTGTGTCAATGTGAATAGTGTGTCTGTGTCTGTAGTTGTATGTTTCTGTATGTATGTGTGTGTGTGTGTATGACTATGTGTGTGTGTGTGTGTGTGTGTGTGTGTGTGTGTGTGTTTTCCCATCTCCCCCACTGAGCTGGTGATGGCTGCCAGAGAGAGTGGCTTATCACCCAGTTAGCCAATCACATGTGAGGTCCAGGGCTAATCACATCTGACACACCAATAAGATGCAGGTGGCCAATGCCAGCAGCCAATAGGAAAAGTGAGGGACAAATCCCCTGGTAATAGGCTTGGGGTTTATGGAAACAGCAGGGCGAACCTACCGCAAAAGACTGGATTACCCCCGAGGACACATACACACTCACATACAACCATCTATATCTCTATAACACACAACTCAAACATGCCCCAAAATGATAGGGACACACACACACCCACACACAAAGACACACAGACACACATAACGTATGTACTTACACACACAACCATTCCCCTAAAGCTAAGTATACACACATGCATGCACTCACACACCCACACAAAACTATGCCCAAAAAGCTAGACAAACACTTACTCTCACTCTCATGCACACACTCACACACGCGGCACACACACATAGACGCACACACCCACACACAGCTAAGGTCACTGCAACTCTCTTCAGACAAGTGTTTCAGTGTTTAGAGTCAGTATTTAGTCCTGCATTCCCAGATTCATCTACAATACAAACACAAAACCCTTAGAAGAAAGTGGGAGACTTGCCTGACAATCTGACAATTTAGCCACACACCTTTGCACCTGTACCTTAAAATAAACAAGACCAAAGCTTCTCTGATGTGCCTTTTGAAAGCAACATGAAGACAACTACAGAGGGAGCAGATTCATTAAAATATGAGGCACAGCCATCAAACTGCTGATTCTGGTGAATGAGACCCCTGTCTTGGGTCAAAGTTCATGTTTATGGGTTACTAGCATTCTTGAAAAGCAAAAACACAGGGTTCTCAAAGACAGGAGGGCCTTTCATCACTTCACACATCCAAGGCAAACAAACAAGATGAAAAACACAGACACTGAGTGAGTGACAGCTGTATGGCGTGTGTGCGTGCGTGCACACACACACACACACACACACACACACACACACACACACACACACACACACACACACACACACACACACACAAACTAACATAAATCCACCCATCCTACATCAAGGTAAACTCTTCTGTGCTGGACTAGGTTGCACACATTTCAAAAACATACACACACTATGCTACCTTCAACCTGCACACAAACACACCTGTGTTTACACCAGCACTGCAGTAAGAAAACCAAACCTTGTAAGTACAGCAACGTACCCCACTCCCACACACACACACACACACGATTATAGGCACAGGCATGCAGACATTCACACACACGCTCTTTCTCTCTCACACATACATACACACACACACACACACACACACACACAGCATCTTAACTGACTATTGCTGGGCCTGAGGTTGTAGTGTACAATAGGCACCACCCTTACACAGGCATGCACACGCACACACACACACACACACACACACACACACACACACACACACACAGACACACAGACACACACTCTTTGTTCACTTACTGTTGCTGGGCCTGAGGTTGTAGTGTACAATAGGCACCACCCTTACACAGGCATGCACACACACACACGCACACACACACACGCACACACACACACACCCACACACCCACACACACTCTTTGTCCACTTACTGTTGCTGGACTTGAGGTCTCTGTGTATGATGGGCACCAGGGCCTGACAGTGCAGGTAGAGCATGGCGCGGGCCACCTGCACGGCCCAGTCCACCAGCGTGTGCGGCGGGATGCGCTTCCCGGCCAGGGCGCGGTTGAGCGGCCCACCGCGGGCGAACTCCATCACCAGGCACAGGTTGGGCTCCGTCAGGCAGACGCCAAGCAGCGACATGATGTTGGTGTGGCGCAGCATGGCGAAGAGCTTGGCCTCCTGCCGCACGCTCTCCAGCGTCTGCGCCGCGTCCTCGTCCGGGTCGCGGCGCGCCGCCTTCACCGCCACCTCCATGCCGCGCCACAGCGCCCGGTAGACCTTGCCGAAACCGCCCACCCCGATGATCTCCTCCAGGGTGAGCTCGGAGAACTCGACCTCCAGCACTGGGAGGGAGAGGGAGAGGGAGAGAAAAAGAGAGAAAGAGAGAGGGAGAGCGAGAGAGAGTGAGAGAAAAAAGGATCACAGAGAAATCACAGAGAGAGCAAAAGAAAAATGAGAAGAAGAGGGAAGATGGAAGAAGAAAAAAGGGATAGAGAAGGAAAATAAATGAAAGAGGATATAAGGAGCAAGAGGGAGAAAAAGCACATTAAACTCAACCACAAACAAACCATGTGCAAACCCCATAACACTGTTGAATCAAAAATGGTCAGATAGCCAACCGTTTCCGATCTCCCTCAGCAGAGATTATAAGATAAGAACAGAGAGGCTGGTATATCAGTAGGAGGAAAACCCTTCATCCCATAACAAAACAAATATTGCTAATTGTACCCTTAGTTAAACTTGATGACTATTGAGTAGCTTAATGAGTTATAATCGTATCTACTGAACTGGGACAGACAAAGGTGAAGGCGCTATTTAGGCCGAGAAAGTCTGACCTGAGTTACCTCAACTAGAAAGCGCTTTGGTACAACTGCTGTTGTTTTTAAATGTGCTATACAAACAAGTCTGTCTGTCTGTCTGCTACCATCGGTCCATCTCCACCTATCTATCTATCTATCTTGTCTCCTTTTCTCCCGTGCTTTCTCGCCTTGTCTCTTTCTGTTCATGATGATTCCCTGTCTATGATTTGGCCTCCAGATCTCTAACTATGACAGTCAATCATCATGTCTGCTGCTATCTTTCTCCTCTCTCTCTCTGTCCATCTCATACTCCTTCTCAGCCTTCTTCTATATTTCTCCTCTCTCTCTCTGTCCATCTCATACTCCTTCTCAGCCTTCTTCTATCTTTCTCCTCTCTCTCTCTGTCCATCTCATACTCCTTCTCAGCCTTCTTCTATCTTTCTCCTCTCTCTCTGTCTATCTCATACTTCCTCTCAGCCTTCTTTCCTGGGTTTGATCTTCATCTCATTCCTCTCTTTCTCGCCCCTTACCCTGTCCAGTTCATCTCTCTGGACTGTCTTTTTGTCTGTTGGCCTCGACCTCTGATAATGTCAGCCTCTTTGCCTCTGTCTTCTTCTTGCTCAATTTCTTTCTCTCCCTCTCAGTCTCTGTTTCTCAGTCTCATTCTCTCATTCTCTCGTTCTCTTTGTCTCCCTCTTCTCGCTCTCTGGCTTTCTCCCTTTTGTCAGATTAACTGTGTCACTCTACCTCCTCGTCTGTCTGTGTCTGTCTCCCTCTGGCTTTGCACATCCAGTGGTTGGGTGTGTGTGTGTGTGTGTGTGTGTGGGAGGAGAGGTCGAAGTCGCGCTCCCTTCTCCCAATCTGCCCTGCAGTCTGCCTGTCATAAATATTTCATCCTGAGGGCCCAGCATGAAACTAGGCCATTCACAGGCAGGAGGAACACAGCAGAGAGACGAAAACACAAACACACACACGACAATATACACCACGGGACAATATGGCTGACAGACTGCAGTGTCTACATCTGGCACACATAAACACACACTACCACGGAAACACACAGATATATACTCTCATACATACATACACACACACACACAGACACACATGCACACACACAAACACAAGCAAGCCTGCAGACACACATACATTTGCATGCACATATAGATACATACAGTCACACACACTTTGAAGATCAGGGTTTTAAAACAGCAGGTGAAAACTGTGTATATGGGAGCATGCAAACACAGCACACAGGAGATTCACCTCTCCAGAACAGGACCAGAAAAAACTTGCTGTCTTTGCAACAATGTCTGCTCCACGGCCTTGCCTACACTGTATAACGTACATATTTCAGCATAATTACGATTCTAAAAGGGACCTAATCATCTGAAGATATAATGACAAGAATAGTTCAATATATATAATATGGCCTGAAAACTTGATTCCCTAAATGAAAAGAGAGTCTCCATTTTGAAGCGTAACACTATGGAGCTGTGGTACATCGTGTTCTGAAGAGGAAACTGTACCAGGTAAAAAAAAGTACTTTCGGATTCAAAGCGCTCTGCGAGAACAAGGACAGAAGTAGTAACCGATGAGCACTTTGTTGAAAGTGGCGGTATCAGTTGTGCAACGTTGTCTACTTGTATATTGTTGTGATGAGGTGAGGACTGAACATGGCTACACGTTGACATTCCATCACGCACCCGATATCAATACCTGACAGGTCACAACAACAGTGTTACAACCAACACGTCCGTATCCGACATGACAAAGATCCGTCGTGCGTGGTGGTCGGCAGCCTCTGCTTTCCCCACTCGCTTTCCAAAGCACATCGATCTTTTGTGTGTATCGATGACTGATTAGGGCCCGTGCATGGTGCCGCGAGATAGGTTTGTGCTGAGCCACGCGATCAGGGCTGTCGAGCAGAGCCAAGTCAAGAAGGATGCGGAATGTGTCGGTACAAGGCGGGGTGGATGCTGATGCATGCGTCAGGCCTGCTCACAGAACTGGCGTTTACAAAACACACAGCCTATGAGAAAGATTTAGAATACTGAAAAATATGCAGCACGTAAATGAAGGCCCCGTTGGATAAGTAGCTTTATAGGGGTACACAGCGGCACACAGTGTTATACAAAGAACCAGATTTTATACGCCACATTTCACTGCGATACTTAGTTCTGCAGGTCAGTAGCTGTGAGTATGCTTACCGTGAAGTGGTGGCACGGGGCACTGTGTGTAATCCTCGGAGGTCGCGTCCCGGAGTTTCTCTGAGATGCCATTGCTGGTGCTCACATAATTACAGGGGAAAACACCGACACGGTCCTCAATCATGCCCGTCCACCAGCCCTCATCTCCGGAGACGAGCGAGTCTTTCGACAGGACCTCTACCAGGTCTCCTTTCCGCAGGCTGAGCTCATCCTCTGCGCCCGCATCGTAGTCGAAGACAGCCGTCCAGAGGCCGGCCAGAGGGGGACCGGGTCTGGCTGGTGCTGCTGCAGTACCATTTTCAGGGACTGAGATGACCGCCGGCCAGCCGGCAGTCTCCGCGACGGGATTGAGCGTGTGAGCAGCGCACCCTTTGGGACTCCGGCTGGGCTCAAAGGACGATCCGAAGGCATCCATAGACGCCATCCATAAGGGCGACCTGGTTCATCCGGAAGAGGCGCGACCAGCCTACACCTGCCGCGGGATGCACTGGCGAGCAGCACGCCAGCGATACAAAGCCGTGGCTGCCACGGTGGGGGAGTAAATAGCTGCTAATCCTGCAGCGAGACCGTTAAAAACACCTCATTGTGTCGTCGCCTGCATCTCTGTTCCCCGCTGTGTAGAAATTTTAAAGGAGAGACCTTTTCCTGAGTATTATTTTTAAATAAAACTGAATTTGCAGCTATACCTGCCTAGGATGTTGCCCTGTTTCTTTCCATCGTTACAATCCCCTGCGCGCGTCCCCGCCCAGTTCACGCAGTGGAGTGGCTGGTACACTAAACGGCCATCAATTTGCGCTCTGTGATTCGCACGTTCCTACATCAATCAAGAACCATCGCCTACCTAGCATACGCCACCACTGATCCACCCTATATGTGACTATGCAAAACTGTGAGCGCGCGTTAGTGTAAACTGCAAGCCAATATGAGTGTGTGATTGTGTGTGTGTGTGTTGCTTTGCAAGACCCCGATGACAACACTAAAGAAAGGTCGTGCTGTAGGAGAGTGGCCTACATTCAAATCAGTGCAATTTTTAATTCAAATTTTCCGCTCCACTAAGAAGGACTAAGGATATGGAAATCCAAAGGGCAAGAGGACGACTCATCGCATATACTGTAATCTGTCAATCTAGTCAATTGATAGATTACCCCTGTCAGTCCTGTCACGAGTGTCTCATAAACCACCGTAGCTGCAGTTAGTAGTTCCCATGTCACTAGACCTCTTCATAATTTGAATAATACATACCTTCTTCCAAATGTCTGTAGTCAGAGTTCTATATTGGTGACAGATTAAGTCATTTTTTATATTCCACAAAATACATCACACAAAACTACATTTTCAAATGACTTCCTTTATTTTTTTGTTGACAAAAGGAAACAAAATCAAAAACTGAAATAAATAGATAAATAGATTGACATAAATAAAATCGAAATTAAGGTTAGATATCATGCATAAATCCCTGAAAAAAAAAAATGAGATACGTTTTTTTGTCTTCTTGTGAAGCGTAGAAAACGAACAACAAAGTAAACAAATCTACCAGTCCAACTGTTTGAGAAGTGAAGGAGTTTGGGTTGCGTTAAGTGAAAATGGTGGCCCAAATGCAGCCAACTGAACCTCGAGCAGCTCGGTAAGACTTGACGTGATTTAAAAAGATACAAAGGGTGTCTCGCCCAAAAACATACAGTGGCCACGGCTACAGACATAAGAGGCTTCTGATGAAAACACAAGTGAGTGAAGACAACACAACTTACACACACACACACACACACACACACACACCTTCAAACACCTTCCCAAACAATGATGCATTTGAAAGTCTCCATTTCAAATTAACTCCTGTTGTGAAGGTGACTGCGGACAGATATCAAGTTTTTTTTGTTGGTGAAAACTGGGCCACAAGAGGGGCATTTGTCAGAGCATCCCGATACTCAAGCTGTGTGTTTGTGTGTGTGCGTGTGTGTGTGTGTGTGTGTGTGTGTGTGTGTGTATGATTTGAATTTTGTATTACATTTATACTGATGATTTATACTATGAATGGAGAGGGATCACCTTCTCTGTCCCTTAACAGAAGTTGGGATGTAGGCCCGGCGTGTAAACCAAGCATTCATGTCACTTGGCCAACCGTGATGACACACTCACACCTCAAGAAGAGAAAATCAAATTACTGATCAAACTCGTTAAGACTGATTTACTGCCGTGCACAGAGAGAGAGGATGTCATAATTGGATGCGGACATATGAGAAATACACTCCCAAATCTCATCCAAGGCCCATTTTATTCAGCGGGGTTTGGTTGGTAGACTCTGCATTGGCCATTTTGTCCACCAAACTTGAAGAGGAACACTCTCACCTACAGTTAAACATTTGGAAAAGCTGGCTACATGGCTAAAATAAACTATGTGAATAACTATAGATATGTGCACAGCTTGGCACTAGGTGTCATGTTGAAGAAGTTGATGTTGATGAACCGCTGCTTGCTGTATGATGCTGCTCATTTGTCATTTGTGGGCACTCACACACACACACACACACACACACACACACACACACACACACACACACACACACACACACACGCAAAGGCTCATCTTTGCTGCTGAAGTTTCACATTGTTTTTCTTTCATATTGTGAATATTATGTAATAACTACACCGGGACAATATTTCTTTTTTTGGTTGGATGTGTGAGTCAGCATAGTTCTCTATTTCTTCCAACAAAGTCACTTTGTGCAGCCAACTTGTATGAAAAAAAAAGACTTTGCGAATAACTCAGAAAGTGTTCTCTTTCCATCGAATGGAAACAAAATGCAGTCTGAAGCCTCTTCCTCACTGAAGTGTGTTAACAGTGGAAATACATCAACAACACTGAGCCACATTTACAGCTTACAGGACCTGGGTTGATTCACAGCTTCACACTTTACAGAAAATACCACAGCTTCTCACACAAAGGGCTTGGTGTCTGCTCGTCTTGTTTCTGTCTGTGTGTGTGTTTGGGTTTGTATTTGTATGGGTGCATATACTACGTGTGTGTGTAAGTGTACATATGTGTGTGTGTGAGTGTGTGTATGTTAAAGAGAGTGAGAGGAAGAGAATGTGTGTGTTTCTTTGCTTTGCTTTACAAACCAAAAAGCTCTGATTGTTTTATTACCCTGTGTGAGGGCCAGCACCAGCAAAGCAAGTAAGAAACACACACACACATTTTAGGCGCTTTTCCACTGCAGGGACTTGCAGGCCATTTTAGGGCAGCTGGCACCTTCAGGAGGGGTTTCCACAGCTGAACCACCTTTGTAGGACCTCTTAGGGCCTTTTTGGGGGATGAAATGGGTACTCACGCCGGGGTAGGCTCTCCTGTGTGGCCCTGAAACTGCTGGGCGGCACTTGCAGTGATGGCTGATGCTTATTGGTTGAATGCAGTGCGAGGGGAAGACAACAACCAGTGCCATTTTTAAAAACCAGCAACAAGATTTACCAGGGGTTACACGGTGAATACAGTCAAAGAAATGATAGCTTACATGGTTAACAACTTGTTAAGTCACTGAATGAACACGAGCAAAACGTCAGCTGAAATATAAGCTTTAATTAATCATAGTGTTGCAGGTAAATTAATTTGTCAAATAACTACTGCAAGTGTGAGAAACTTTATGGCAATTCAACTGTTGACTTCAACTGTCCACTTTGAGGTAATCCTAACATTACTAGAAAATCTCTGTGTTTTTTCCCCGGTCTACTGTTGGAGAAATATATAGTGATTTTGATCATGCTCGGAAATTGACATCACGATTGAAGAGCAAAATATTAGGCCACGTCACACTTGGGAAGGTCCGTAGTTCCTGTACCGGAATGGAAACAGAAAGGCTGCAAGGGCCGATTAGGGGGCCATTCCTGTAAACGTATGCGCCACCTGCAGTGGAGAGACGCCCATAGACACACACTCAACTGAGCAAGTACAAGGCAGCAAGACAGTGTGTCAGTGTGTGTTTGTGGCTGTGTTGTACGCAGTGTCTGACCGCGGGAGAGATCTGGTGCTGATCTGGATCAAACCCATCAACACCATCTAGTCAGATGCTATAAACCTTAAAACCTCTGTTCTCCACAAACCTTCAAAGCATAACACATCATCTCACAAAATGAAATCAGCAAGCAATACATTTGTAAACGAATCGGTCACCCGTTGAAAAAGAATGAAGAAACATAAGACAACCTCTTCAAAAGGAGAGAGCAGTAGTATCACGGTGTGTGTTTGAGTTCAACCAAGACAGGGCTTTTCTCAAGCATGACAGGAGAAGACAGGGCAGAAGTTTCTGAAATCGACAAACAGATTTAGACATTTATACAGATGTGTGTGAGTTTGTCCGTGTATGTGTGTGTTTGGATCGTTTCTGAACCCAAGGGTATGAAAGTAAGCATTCAAATACACATTTGTTTGTAAACAGATTCCTTGAAGCATAAATGAATGGTGAAATATGCCTGTTGGTGAACCTGTAACTCTTCATATGAGAAAACACCTGTGTATACACACACCAACACACACAAACGTGTGTTAGAAAAAATGTCTTCATATTCAGCACGTATGTGCTGTTAATCTCTGTGTGCCTGTGTGTAATAGAGAACATCTGTATGTATATAAGAACATCTCTCTGTCTCTCTCTCTCTCTCTCTCTCTCTCTTTCTGTGTTAAGGTTGTCAGGTCAGGACTTGAATTTAGTATGTACATGTGATGGTGGGTGTATTCACACCACTACACTTAGCACACACATACACACACAGTGTCCATGAAAGGTCCATGAGAGGGAGGTAGTACCCCCCAGTGGAGAGGAGTGTCACTGCAGCTCTATGTGTGTGTGTGTGTGTGTGTGTGTGTGTGTGTGTGTGTGTGTGTGTGTGTGAAACAGTGAGTGTGTCACAAGTCTCTATCTCTGTGTGGGCACAAGCACTCCAACTTTATATACCTCTCCAACTCTTTGGTTCTGTATGGTTTCTTATCCTTTTACCCTTTGTTGGTGCCAAGTATTCCAGATGCAACAACAAAAACAACACACACACACACACACACACACACACACACACACACACACACACACACACACACACACACACACACACACACACACACACACACACACACACACACACACACATACACACAATCCCACATTAATGCATATTAACTACACTATCACCAAGCCCTGCAGAAACAGTAAATCTTTCCCCTAGCTGTTGCATTCTGGGTTAACATTCTACTTGCAGCTCAAAGTGGCATGAAAACAAAATGGCACAAAGGAACGAACCTAGAAGCATCTCCTCATACTGTGTTTGTGGCCTCCCCTAAATCATACCAGGCGCAACAAGAACATCCACTCCTTTATAGAAGCAGCAACATTAGAAAAAAAAAGATGTCTCCCACCTTATCATCTAAGACCAGGCTTTTAAGTCTCATAAGTTAAAAGGTTTTGGTTAAAAGCTTGGGGCTCTGCTGGACTCCTCTGTGTTAATTCGGGACTTTGGCACGCTGACACAGGAAGGGATCTGGGGCTTGGGAGAGAGAAGCGTTTGAGGTCTTACTCACGCTAGCGGCACGGACGAGAGGGAGAAGAGTGACTGTCAAAAAAAAAGAGATCCGAAATCCAAGCTCTCACACATACACACACACACACACACACACACACACACACACACACACACACACACACGCACAGCCATCAAGACTGGAGTGCTGACACAAAACAGGGACAGTGAGGCACCTTTCGTGACAGGTGTGTGATGTTGTGAGATGCACCTCCTTTGGGAAGTGGGGTATTAAAATGCTCTTTAAAGCTCCTGACAGTGTATGTGCTTCTTGTACTTGTACTCATCGTCTTTTCATCTCTGTCTCTCTCTCTCCTACACTCAGTCACTATCTCCCAGGGCCACAGTGATTCCTCCTTCTCAACCCGGTCTGATTCAACTCTAGGTGACCACACTGAAACAAATATTCAAAATATACAGAAAATATGGAAATATATTATATAGATAGATATAATACGGAAGTTATGTTCTGGGCAGTTGGGTAAAATGTTCTCTTTCTTCTCTTCTCTTCTCTTCTCTTCTCTTCTTTTCCTTTTTCCTTCTTTTGCTTTTATTTCAATGGTTACATTTGTTTTTCTTGTCCTCCATGTTGACGCTGTGAATACGATAGCCAATGCTGCGTTCCCTAAGAAACTAAAATAAATAAATACTATGAGTCCAGTCAACAGTCACTCAACAACAAATTGCCAGTAATTATATATTCTTCTCTTTTTTTCGCTGATGAAATACTATTCTTATCCTTTACATAGATCAGAAAATAGTTCTCTTAAGATTTCCTCTTTTTGTATTTTTTTTGGCAAGTGTCTTTTTTTCCCAAAATATTTAGAAAAAAGTCATTCTCATCAGGTGTTGAGAAAAATATAGACATTTTATAGCTCCGCCTCCAGGGTTCCGCTGGACACGCAGTCCAATCAGATCCGCAGGAAAACAGGGACCCACCCACCAGATCACTCCCCTGAACGCAACCAATCAGCATTGATAGGCAGAGAGAGGGGCGATACCCATTTAATTAATTGTCGGACATCATTCCAGGTATTCCTGGAACTCCTAGGTCACTCCTTGATCACTCCACTAGACCTAATACGCACACACACAAACGAACACACCCATACACACACACCCATACACACACACACACACACACACACACACACACACACACACACACACACACACACACACACACACACACACACACACACACACACACACACACACACACACACACACACACACACACACGCACACACACACACACATTTACACACACTCGTTCACCATCACACTCATCCAGACCTACTCCTCCAGACATAAATCCTTACTTCTTCTTTTATTTAGTTTTTTTTCTTTCATCAGTCCACAACAGCCAGGCCTGAGTCCTATTTCTTCTCCTTCTTCATCCCTTCTTCTCCCCATCTCCTTCCCTCCATCTCTCCCCTTCTCTCTCCCCCTCCCTCTCTCCCCCTCTCTCTCTCTCTCTCCCCCCTCCTCTCTCTCCCCTCCTCTCTCGCTCTCTCTCCTTTAGAAGCCTTCTATATGACAGTAGGCCTCCATGCTGGAGAGGAGGATGTAGAGGAACCACAGGCCAAAGAAGAAGGCTGAGGTCATGAAGCGGTGACCTCGGGGCCCGCCCAGCTCGCCGCCGATGTGCGGCCGCCGCCGGTACAGGAGCACGCCGATGGCCATGAAGGCGAAGATGGTGTAGAGCGTCACCGAGAAGGCCAGCCTGCCGGCGGGCACCACAAACTCGCGCCCATGCCACTTGTGGTAGATGGCCGCCACCGACCAGGCCACGCCGATGCCCAAGAAGACATTGACCGCGTTGCTGCCCGTCACGTTGCCGATGGAGGCGTCGGCGTAGCTGTCCTGCACGGCGGCCACCTTGCTGGCAAATGTGTCTGTGGAAGGAGGGGGAGGGAAAAGGCATTGCAAAAAGGAGGGGAGAGAGAAAGAAGGAACAAGAGAAAGAGAAAGAAAAGTTGTGAGAGAGGAGAAGAAAGAGAGGGAGACAAACATGTATGAAGGATATGGTGAAAAAAGAGAGAGAAAACACAGAGGGAAGACAAATAGAAAGAAGAGGGGAAAGAAAGATGAAATGGGAAGAGTGGGAATTAATTTACATTTGCAGGGTGAAGTGATTACTAACATGTTTCTTTCACCACACAGCTGGCAACAAGAAAAAGTACAGCAAAATACTAGAATATAATTGAAAAGATATAAGTATATTTTAAGCAGTCTTTGCTCGAAAGTGACAGGAAAGACATATTATCCTTTCCAGTGCATTTATATTATCCACACAGCTGTGAGTTCTCTTTTAGCTTAGCAACAGATATAGACTATAGATGCACAGAGGCATCATTATCTGTGTCTCTCTCTGTTCAGGCAACTAAATGATCTGCGTCTGTATCCGGGTAGAAGACTGGAGGTGGGCATGGTTTATACTGGGCAAATGTTGTATTTTCTAAACAAATATTCATTGGTAATTCAACTGTTGTGCCTTCAAAGCATCAAATTATTTTAATATTGGAATATAATTAATTATTAAATATATTTCCACATCCATATTGTACTTTTCATCTCTCTCTATTTTTATCATAGATATAGATTTTATATCAATAGATTTTAAATAGAAACTATTTATGGTAAAGATATGATATCCTTCAGCTGGAGGGAACAATCTTAAATTCCAATTATGCTGCGTTCGCGTTTCTTGATGCGTTAGCGTTACTGCAGTTCGCTAGGGAAACGTGAATTACAACTTTACAACAGTAATTACTTAAATGGATGAATATTGACTGAAATACAAGGTAAAATATTCAATATTTCGACTGAATATTAAAACGGAGGAAATGAACACATACAGCTCCAAATGGCAGGCTCTCAAGCTTCAGTTTGATTTTGGGTCGGTGCTTGAACAAATATCCAGAGGGGACAGGAGGCTTATAGCAGGGGAGCGCCAAATTACTGGCAACATAGTGGTGCATAGTGAAAGTGTGATCATTCGGTGGTACGCTCCCTCAAAGAAAATTTTACAAAAAAGCGCCCATCCACATTGATATGAGTCGATTTGAAGAAACATAATGGCTGACACAAAGGCATATCAATCATGGAGCTGAACCCCCCCCGAATAATAACGAGCAAATTTGGGTGTTAAAGATATCTGTTTCCATCGCATTATTTGTGCTGTCCCGAACAACGTGTTTGGATTCCCTAACAGAGACTATATATATGCAGTGGCGGCTGGTGATTTATTTTTTGGGGGGGGGGCGCAATCATAGACATATATAGACTATAGGCGCAGTTGGGCAGTGCGGTTTAAATAGCACTCCACAATGAGAAAACAAAAACACAAGAGAGGTTTTGAGTAGAATATATTAAAAAACAAAAGATTTATTTAATGAAAACACAGTGCTCAACACTGTCCACTAACAACTCTCAACAAACTGTAAAATTGGGCATGAGAGGTTTAGAGCAGAATGGTTTAAGAAACATTGGGTTGGGTTCCAGAGGTTTAAATATTGGGTAGTAGAGGTTTAGAGTAGACTAGATTCAGAAACATTGTGTACAAGTTTAAAACAGAGTAGCTAAAAAAAAAAAAAAAAAACAGGGTGTAGAGGTGTGAATGATACCAGTAGTTTAGAGCAGAATAGATTCAGAAATACTGGATTATACTAGAGGTTTAGAGCAGGATAGATTCAGAAACACTGGATGATACTACATGTTTTCGAATGCCAATTCGGTACCCTTCGTCCAACTGCTCTGCAATACTCAGTCTTCCAAAGAGGCTTAGCTTCAGGCTGTTAGTTAGATGGCTGCGGCAAGATTCGTGCTTCTTACATTTATCGTTGAAGTGCTTTAGATCCCTCATCCCCGTTGCAGTCCAGATTGTTTCAGTCCCAGGACTTTGGAACAACAGGCAGGGAAAACAAAAAAACGCATCACTCACTGAACAACCAGCTAACCAGCTCCGGTTAGCATACAGGCTTGAGGAGAAGCTACGGGTGTACCTCCTCCCGCGGTCGATGCTCTGCTGCTGCATTTTTAAATTCGGACGTTCGGGTCCCATGTCTTTCAGTCTCTTCTTATCGACATCTGATCGTCGATTCGAAAGTTTTCAGTCGGCATACTCACAGAATCAAAGTCTCTGCTAGCTATGTTGCTCTCGTAGATACGTGAGATGTATATGGGATGTGAGGGAATGATAAAGGTCTCTGATTCGACGAATAGTCCAGTCGCGTTGAAATAAGAAACGATGTCATTGGTCAGGGCGCAAAATTTTGCGCCCCAGGATCGAACTTTCATCCGCCAATGAGAAGCTGTCCTTGCTCAAATGTTGCAGAAAAGTATGAGAGCTCCCATTGACTTCCATTTGGCCGGCGCCCCTCCAGGGAGGAGGGGCTTATCGTGATAACGAATGGCAATATATTATATTTGGTCACATTTAAGTGGTTGTTGGCAGGGGCTTACGGTCTCCCACACACATGTAACGCGTTAACACAGTACAGTTCCTATTTTAATTGTTTGGTATATAATGTTTTTTTACTTTTTTTTTTTCATCTCAAAATTTTAGGAGGGGCGGCGCCCTTGCGCCCTGTATTGACGCACCGCCACTGTACATATGTGTATCCCTAATATAGACGTCTCTGAAACGGACTGTCACACACAGCGCTCATACCCTCCCATTACCCAGCTATAGCCCAACATATACTACACACTCTCCCCTAAATAGACGATTTATACACACACACACACACTAACATATACACAAACACACACACGTGGCACAGGTACATACCTGGCACAGCAAGAAACACCACAGTGGTGACGTGTCCTTAAGGCCGGTGGTGCAGCCAAAATGAGAGGCCTCAAATACACACACACACACACGCATACACGCACAGACACATATACACCCACACCCATAGACACGCACAGACACACATATACACCCCCACACACACGCATACACCCACAGACACATATACACCCACACCCACAGACACGCACAGACACACATATACAGTACACCCACAGGCACACATATACACCCACAGACACACATACAGACGTGGACAAAATTGTTGGTACCCTTCCGTTAAAGAAAGAAAAACCCACAATGGTCACTGAAATAACTTGAAACTGACAAGCTCCAGTTTTGTCTCATCTGTCCAAAGGACATTCTCCCAGAAGCCCTGTGGCTTGTCAATATGCATTTTGGCAAATTCCAGTCTCGCTTTTATATGATTTGCTTTCAACCAACAGTGGTGTCCTCCTCGGTCGACTTTGGCTCAAACAGCGACGTATGGTGCGATCTGACACTGATGTACCTTGACCTTGGAGTTCACCTCTAATCTCGTTGGAAGTTGTTCTGGGCTCTTTGGTTACCATTCGTATTATCAGTCTCTTCAATTTGTCATCAATTTTCCTCTTGCGGCCACATCCAGGGAGGTTGGCTACAGTCCCCTGGACCTTAAACTTCTGAATAATATGTGCAACTGTAGTCACAGGAATATCAAGCTGCTTGGAGATGGTCTTATAGCCTTTACCTTTAACATGCTTGTCTATAATTTTCTTTCTAATCTCCTGAAACAACCCTGTCCTTAGCTTTCTGTGGTCCTTGTTCAGTGTGGTACACATCATGATACCAAACACCACAGTCAGTGTGTTTACATGATGGTATAATTCGAATCTTTGCTTAGTCGGACTATGCTTTCTTTCGAGGGTAGGTGCTATTATCCCAATATACATGGCAGTGAATAAATCGAATCATTGGCCGAAAGCATGTCATATCCGATACGATAGGTGGCGCTGTTTTCATTACAACTAGTGGTGATACAGCCCTTTCCGCTTGACCTCTTCACCACTACCAATAACAACAACAGTTGATTGAGCATGAATCGCGTCTGTTCATCGGTCCAGAAATGCTCATATCTTCGGACCTCTTCTGTTATGTTTGTTCATAATCAACAAGAATAAGCTTGTGAGACAGTCTGCAGGATATTCATAAAAAACTGTGTCATTAGTATGAACAGTTGAGACAACTTATCCCTCTTTCGTCTTCCGGGTCACGACCTGGCAGGGAGAGAGGGAGCATGCGCAAAGACGCAAAGTCCAGTTCCTAATCCAATTCACCGTTACATGCCGCAATAGTCGAACTATCAACTGGATCGGATCGAGTTATCCAGGGGTGTTAGTCCGACTATGTGCGGTCCGACTACGATCCGACTAAGGTGCTTACATGAAACGGATAATGCGATTTCAGTCCGACTAAGGCAGTTATTCGAATCCATGTAACCACGGTCAGTGACTACTTTTCACCCTTTAAAAAGGCACACTGACTGATTACAAGTTTGAAGACACATGTAATGCTAATTAAAGGACACACCTTAGTTTAACATGTCCCTATGGTCAAATTATTTTCAATTTTCTAGGGGTACCATCATTTTTGTCCAGGCCAGTTTGATTCTTTTTTTTTTTTAATTATTCTGTTGAACCACAATTCAAAAGCAATGTCTGATTTTCATTAGTTAACTTTCAGTACATTTTTATTTATTACTACTTTTGTCAGTTTCAAGTTATTTCAGTGACCATTGTGGCTTTTTCTTCCTTTAGCGTAAGGGTACCAACAATTTTGTCCACGTCTGTATACACCCACACCCACAGACATGCACAGATACACATATACACCCACAGACACACATATACACGCACAGACACACATATACACCCACCCCCACACACACGCACAGTAACTCACCTGGTACGGACGTCCCCAGAGCAACAAACACCACAGCGGTGACGGAGTCTTTGAGGCCGATGGTGCAGCCGAAGTGAGAGGCCAGGTCTCCTATGATGGCCGTGAGGAAGCCGATGACGACGATGCTGATGATGAAGCACGCCCAGCCATTCCAGTAGTCAGTGGGCGGAACGCAGGCGAACAGAACCTTCCAGAACACCGTCAGGAAGTGCATGACGTAGTCGAAGCAGGACGGAAGCCGTTCTTCGCCTGTGTCGTCCTCGTCCTCATCTCCTTGGTGCAAGTGTGGGGAGCATGGAGACACGAGCGGGAGAAGAGGGAAAGACAAAGACAAAGAAAAAGAGAAAGAGAGAGAGACAGAGTGAGAGAAGTGAGAAATGGAGTGAGAGAATAGAAAAATGGAGAGACAGAATGAAGAAATAGAGAGAGAAAGAGTGAAATAGAGAGAAGGTAGAGGACAGACAAAGAGGATGAGGAGAGAGGGAGTAAGAGAAAGTAGAGAGAGGACAAGTGATAGAGAAAGATAGAGAAAGATGAGAGATGGAGGGAGGAAGAGAGGGAGAGAAAGAGATAAAGTAATAGAGAATGGACAAAGACAGAGCGAGAACACAGAAAATATGAAGAGTTTGAGAGTGGGAAGACGACAGAGAGACCAAAGAAAGAAAGAAGCAGAGGAAGAGAGACAAATGGACAAGAACATTGATGGACGGGGAAGGAGGAGGAGGAGGAGGAGGGAAAAAAGAGAAAAGAAGCGATCTGACTCTACATGCTCAACTGCATCAGCAAACCCAGTTGTGTCTGGGACAACTCCACACAACACACCTTACAGTGTCAAATATAATCAGATCACACAGAGTGCAATGATCAGCACTTCCACAGGGTAGGATATACTGCAGAATACTACTTCACAAATACCAACCTGAAGGTAGCATTTATCAGTGTGTCTACATGGATGTTTTCAAAGCCTGCTTTAATAAAGTGAGTCAGCAGAGTTTATACTGTGTTTGTGTCTGAGTGTGTGTGTGTGTGTGTGTGTGTGTGTGTCTGTGTGTGTGTGTGTGTGTGTGTGTGTGTGTGTGTCTGTGTGTGTGCGCGCTTGCGTGCAAGTGTGTGTGTGTGTGTGTATCCTTGCGTGTGAACGCGTCTGTGTGAGGGGCTTGCGTGAGGTGTATATATTTTTCAGGGTGTCATGAAACTTTAACCTAAGCTGGATTTAATATTTCAGCACCACAGTGAGTGGAACACTGGCTGTGTGTGTGTGTGTGTGTGTGTGTGTGTGTGTGTGTGTGTGTGTGTGTGTGTGTGTGTGTGTGTGTGTGTGCATGTGTGTGTGTGCAGAGCTCACTGTCATAACAACACCCTGCTATGCCATCATCACTGAAATGCAACCAAAATGTACACACCTTAACCCTTGAAGAGCTTAAATACATACAAACACATACTCAAGAACTCACAGACAGGGGTATGGCTATGGGGGGGCATGCTGCGAGACACACATACACAGACAGATGCTTCTCTGATCCATTAATCAGCATTTTAACACACTTACCCACCCACTTCCACTTGAGTGAGTGAAACCTCCACCACCAAACATGCATGTAAGACTCAATCTGTCAGCCTGGAGTCGAGGCAACTCTTTGATCTAAACCCGAGGCTTTCAGAGCTCTCCAGCAGAAAGCCCCTTCATCATTCTGGTTTCCATACTGATAGAATGACTAATCTCCTGCTACACACACACAGACACACACACACACACACACACACACACACACACACACACACACACACACACACACACACACACACACACACACACACACACACACACACACACACAGACACACACACACACACACACACACACACACACACACACACACACACACACACACACACACACACACACACACACACAAGGCTAAAGCTGCTTGAACTGGAATCTCTCCACACTGGGACTGAAGAGACCAGTGTATTTCAGTGACTTTTCCCACCCAGAATCTCATGCAGATAAATAATGGTGGTGCCCTTCCAGTGTGTGCCGCCGTGCCCCATAGTTTTGGCCTTGTAGGTGTCATGATGTACTGTCAGCACACACTACTTCTGGAAGGTATTCTCATGTTAAGTTAAGTGAAGCAGCTAAGCTCAACTTCACCGTTAAAACTCAAAGCGATGCATTCCTTACTTTATCATCATTGTGTGTGAGTTGCAAGTTTGTGTGTGTGTGTGTGTGTGTGTGTGTGTGTGTCTGTGTGTGTCTGTGTGTGTATTTGTTGCTGGCGGTAGTGCTCCACGGAGATGTGTGTACCTGCACTGACGGTGATGGCCTCCATGAACTGGTCTCTCCAGGAGTTGGTTCCTACCACCAGTGCAAGGTTAGTCTTCTTGATGAGCTTATCCACTGTGTTCTGAAAGACACACACACATAGGGTGGAGGGTTAGTGTGTGTATGTGTGTGTGTGTAAGAGATAGATAGATAGATAGATAGATAGATAGATAGATAGATAGATACTATATCTAATTTAAATATCTAGTCTAACCTGGTTATAACAACTCATGCATTTCCGTTAGACATAAAAGGAACTAAACTGTCAGTTAATGGCCAAATGGCCACTAGATGGCACCGTGACCAAACTTCCCCAACCCTTGTCAGAGAATCCTTGCTACTTCATCACTGTTCATTCAAGGTCCCACTGAACCAAGGCTTCTTTCACCTGCACATTCTCTCAACTAAGTCTATTTTATGACACTCTCTTACAGCCATCAGTGCGCATATTTTAAATATTCAGGTGCTATAAAAGATGCGCGAGAAATGAGTTTTGACACAGGGTTCATAATTAACAGTTTAACTCAAGTGAACAACAAAATCTAAGCTCATACATGTCTGTGATGTGATTGTGTGTGTGTGTGTGTGTGTGTGTGTGTGTGTGTGTGTGTGTGTGTGTGTGTGTGTGTGTGTGTGTGTGTGTGTGCAAGTGTGTATGTGTGTGTGTATGCACGGGTGTATGTGTGTGTGTGTGTTTTCACGTTTGTATGGCCTGCATAGGTGTTCACCTTAAACTCATAAGACTCCTCGATGATGACCTCCAGTTTAGCATGCTCCCCCAGGACAGGCTTTCCCATCTCTGCTATCCTCTTTGCTTCCTCCTCCTCTGATGACATCTTCGGCACATCTGATGGGGGAAGGGGACAGAGGAAAGAGAGAGAGAGAGAGAGAGAGAGAGAGAGAGAGAGAGAGAGGGGAGGAAGGAGAGAGAAGAAGAAGAAGAAAGAGAGAAAGAATCAGACAATCAGACAAGAAATGGCGCTATTTTTCCCTTTTAGGGGCTGTCAGTCATTCACAACACACTATTGGGATGGTTGATTGGTTTTCTGTGACTGGGTATTGAATTTTCCTGCTGAAATTCCCAGTTGTGAACACACACACATGCACACATTCACACACACACACACACACACACACACACACACACACACACACACACACACACACACACACACACACACACACACACACACACAAACACATAAACGTGATTAGTACACACAGCTTTTCGCCATATCGACAAGAAATCGACTTTCTCTCCAACTCTGCAGTCATTTCTGAGTAGCCAGGTGGAGAGCTGTTATTAACACATCGCCAAGATGCCAAATGTGATCTCAAAAAAGCTCTTCAGACAAAATGCACACAGAAACACATATGAACACGGACACAGAGACAAACAGACAGACACACACACACACACACACACACACACACACAACCCAATGCAGACACACACACACACACACGCACATACACACACACACATTCATGCTTCTGTTTGAGATGCAAAGTACACAAAGTGAAAAAAATCGGCACTCATCATGCCATTGTTGAGGCCAAACAAAAGACCTTCATAATCCTCGTGTGCTCTTAAGAAGCACTTCAAGATCCATTAGAACTCTTCTGTGCTCTTCACTCTATTCTTCATTCCGATCCGCAGCGGTTCTGAGTGCCCTAGCAACCCCTGTCTGAAGTCACCTGTTCTGAGAGCCACTGGGGTGCTAAGCACTGATGTGGTGCCAACGTGCTTCTTATAAAATATTAACAGGAAGCCTTTAACAGCCCAGATCAGAGCTCGTCGGAGAGGAATCTCACACACACACACACACACACACACACACACACACACATTCATGCGTACATCCCCCCACCAAACAGACACACAAACACACATACACCCACACAAACACACACATATACAGACACAAACACTTTCAGAAACACACGCAAAACCCCCCGCCCCGCACACACACACCACACACACACATTTCACTTGATCAGATAGTGGACAACTTTTCTCCTTCGTTCTTTTCTGTAAACATGACATTCCCTTCCTGAGCACAAGCCTATTTTAGTGGTAATTAAAAAGCTCATTTTGGGGACAGCTTCTTTCATGTCCGCCCTTATCAACTGTTCTTTCCTTCATTCTGGCAGCCAAACATAATTCATGGCTTCATAATTAATTAATCCACGGATTGGGGTGAGAATCAATCATTACACGCAGAAGAGGGCAATGAATTTAGGAGGGAAAAAAACAGACAGAGAGAGAGATGACAAAAAACGAGGAGAGAGAAGAATAGGAAAAAATTCATGCGAAAAAAATTAGGATGAAATTAAAGGACAGTTAGAAAAAGATGAAAGTCAGAGACAGAGTAGCACGCGAGAGAGAGAGAGAGAGAGAGAGAGAGAGAGAGAGGGAGAGAGAGAGAAGAAAAGAGGGCCTATGACATTGCAAACAAACACACAAATGCATTCAATGCAACCACACCCAAAATGGACTTACCGTCGGCCAGCAAGAGGGCTATGTGTGTGTCAGACAGAGACAGGATTGGAGGGGGATGAGGGACGATGAGGGGCGATGAGGGGCGATGGAAAGAGATGAGATAGAGAAAGACATGTCAGTCAGAGACAGAGGCAATGCGATGGCACTGAGAGAGGGGATATTGATGTGCACAGGCGGTAATACGTAATGAGAGTGATTTCGTGATATCATGGGTGCTGATCATGGCTGGATATCACCAGGGGCCTCACGATTTGATCAGCAATTATCATGATTCTTGAGAACCCATTTGACATGATAATGATGATTCTATGATATATTGCAATTCTTGGATATATTGCGACATACGAGGATTGCTATAGAGGTTTTTCATGTTCTTTAAAAAGTGAAAGAAACTGAGTTATAGGTACTTAATTCTCTCAATAGGTGCTTAATACTCTCAATGTGCATTGCAATACTAATAATACAAATACATACAAATAATAATAAATAAAAATTGGTGACACTTAACAATATTCAACATATTATATTGAGCTGCTTAGGGCTGGACTATCATGCCAACATCTATATACTAAAGTGAATAGATTTTTTTCTTCACAATGTTGATGGTGTGGTATTGTATATTTGTTTGATAATGCAGTGGAAAAACAGAAAATGAATGCAAGATCCGCAATACCCTGACTAAGACTATGAACATGGTGAAAATGCATAGGATGCGATGATGCATTAAGAAAGATGTTCACAGAACAGAAGGTGCAACAAATGACCATTTTGATCTTTTAGTCAAAAGTACAGGTAAAAGCAAGGCCACATTTCATTTCATTTCCACAAAATTTCATTTTGGTTGACACTATGACAGAAGAGTATCATCTACCCCAACTAGCGACGAGGAACAAGGATATTGTACACTCACTTTAATCTTGTCATGCTGTGATAATGGTTTGATGATGTTTTTGACATATAAAATGGGAGTCAGTTAGCAGACAAGTTTTTTTTTGCTAATGTGAAATGAACTCTATAGCCATATTAAAAGGATACAGAGGAGAGAAGTGTTAAAGTTACTCAATGAAGCAGATGATTTAATGAAATATGCACACTGTAACGAACATAACGTCTCAGGGGCAGAGAAAGAGAAAGAGAGAGAGAGCGAGAGAGAGAGGGAGAGAAAGAGAAAAGAGAGAGAGAGTAAAAGAAAGAATCATAAAGAACTACAAATCCTTTCTTTCTGCTGTTCTTTTTATTAAACAAAACATATGAGTGGCTCTTCTGGCCTTAAGCACACATACACACACACACACACACGCATGCACGCACGCACGCACACACACACTCACGCACTCACGCACACACACACCCACGCTCAGTAGCACTTTACAACATTGTTACGCATACACAAAGCACAGCAGTACTGCCTTTGACATAATTACAAACACACACAGACATACACACACACACACTCACACCTCCCACACACACATGAGTAAGCACATGCAGGCCAACACATGCACACATCTGGAAGTGCCCACAGCTGGATCTGACAAGGAAAACAACCCACTGCAGAATGTCAATCACTACTTTACTGCGAGTCATGCTAACTAGCCCGGGTGCCCCAGGCTCAGCCTGTCACTACTGTTTTCCCTTGGCTTGTCCCCGTTAAAACACGGTGACTAATTCAGCCTCGGAGGGGCTGTTAATGTCGATGTTGACTGTGTGTCTGAAAGCTGGAGGTGTTAGCACAGAGGCTAACCAAGACGGCTAAGACTATATCTTTTAGCGCAAAAGGCTAACAGGGACACTTTTTAGCAGTTGAACTGCTAACTAACTGCTTTTAGCTGTGGGCAGAGTGTCTTGCTGACTGTCACTCACATAGGTCATTGACTAACTCAGAAGGTTTGGGATTTTTTCATTGCATCCAGTTTAGATAATAAATATCTGAGCTGATAGCACCTTGGCTAACAGAGGCTTTAAAGCAATGGTTCCAAAACGTTTCATGGCATGACCCCCTTTGACAATAAAAAAAAAAAAATTGTGCCCCCCCACACACACCATTGTGCTTGTATAGATAATAACCTGTTTTTAAACAAAACAGGTTGTTG
>NC_045165.1:13966409-13973909 GCF_900700415.2 Clupea harengus
TATACTACCTCAATGAATCTGAAGATGTTATGTGACATGTCCATGGCACCAGCGGCCATTTTGTTTGATCTGAGGCCTCTTTGGGGCCTTTAATATGGTAAAGACCTGCATAATGTCTCTATATTATATGCAGGCCCCAAAGTGGCCTCAGATCAAACAATCATGACGTTTCAAAGTTGTCAAATTGCTGTATTGTAGTTGTTCACACTAAACAACTTGCTGTCTTGTAATTGGGAATCTTGTTGATTAACACATGACATGACCGATCGGTGACAGGAGGTCACACATTACAAGATCTCTGATGAGTCTATCTGGTCTCCAAACTAAAAATGACACAGGGAATGACGCGATACCATACGCAAGTCATGATTTTTCTCTTCCAAAAACGAGTCATCTAAGTCATTTGTGCGCTGATTTGCAGCAATAAAAAAAAAAGAAAGAAAAAGATGCTTGTTGCTTGTTGTGCAGGTGTTGCTTGTTGCTTGTTGTGCAGGTGTTGCTTGTTGTGCAGGTGTTGCAGGTGTTGCAGGTGTTACGACTCCTCCCTCAGGGTTCCTCTCACCCCGTGTCTTGCGCTCTCATTTGCTGTAGCTTGTCGCCGCCCTCATTGCCATTTACAACTGGGTCACAACACTTTTCACACTCCAGGATTTGGACGCCCCGACAGGCCCAGATTTTTAGCCTGCCTGATATCTCTCAGGTGTCTGCGATGCATCGGCGAGTCTCCAGGATCACGTCTTTGAACGGTTCACACATAGCGATCGAGCGCCAATTTGCGAGCACAGAGTGACTGCCAGTTTGCCTCTGACCTGGGACAAAAAATGTCTGCGAGTGGAGTGAAGTATCAGGACTAAAATAGTGTAGTGTGAACTCAGCATGAGGGTCACCAGTCAAGGAGCCTTTATGTGACAGTAATGTGTGGCCATGCAAGGTTATGGAACAGACCTACGAGCCCCAGATACCCATAAGTCACAGAGAGGACACTCTCTATGTAGATGATATATACCCCCTTGATTTCACCCTGCTTCATAAATGGATCTTCCACACCACTCTCGTACACACAAAAACCTAATTTGAAACATGTGTCGTTTCATTCACAACAAAATCAACATAATTCATTTCTGCTCTCAGAGTTATTTGACTGTTTCAATCCTCCACTGTAAGAACCCAATCAAAATCCCCAGCCTGTGGCGGCTGCCTGGCACCCGTGGTAGTGTCTGGGTGCCCAAATCCAGAGAGAATGAAACTGATTAAAGCTTTTCTTTCCCCTTGTCCCCCGCAAATGGCTCCTTTGCTGCGCTGTCAACAATACAAACTGTTAATCACCGAGTGGGAATTCACAGCGCCGAGTGCGAGAGCGCGAGCTGATCCTAATTCTCAGAGGTGGAGAGTGACGCCGTGTGACCGACGTGGTGTTTATGTGATACACGGCGAGCGAGGGCCATGGCCCACCACCACCACCACCACCACACATTAATGTGCCTATTAACACACACTGCTGACGGAGGCTTGGAGGCACCTCTAGCACAGATGCAGGCTTATTATAAAACAAAAACAAAAACAAATGAAGGAGAAAACAAAAAGAACATAGCAAATCAAAGACAAAACAAAACAGAAACAAAACAAAGAAACAACATAGCAAAATGTCACTAAGCGAAACTAAATGAAAACAAACCAACCAGGAGTGATGCAAAGCATTACTTGATATGGAAACTGTCGTATTTGCCACCACTGTTCTATGCCCGGTGGCAGTGGTTTGGTATCATGTACACAGGGCAATGCTGGGATCTAGACCACTGTCGATTCACTTTGAATTACATGGTGTAATGTGCCAGCTACTCTCCCAGCTTGTTAAATCAAATCAAATCAAACTTTATTTGTATTTATTTGTTAAACATAAGATACTCAAAATGAAAGAAAGTAGGGCAGTAACTTATATATATATAAAAGTGTGTGTCACAAAACAAAACAAACCTAACTTAGATTGTCTGGCACCTGAGGGACCCCTCAGAGAGATTAAGTTTACCTTCTCTCCCCACCGAAGGGTGGCCTTCTGTCAGTCTTGCCACGCACAGAAAGCCTGCATGGTTTTATTCCTTTTTGTTTTATTTGTCTAGTCTATTTTTGGTATTTTTTATCTTTTTCCATAAAACACTGGCTGTTGCTTCCTTCTGCTGGTATCCCCGTGTGGCTTGTGTGAATGCAGTGGTGTCTGAGTCACTGTCGTCACCACTCCTTAGCGTACCTATGTCAGTTATCGGACAGTGTCAAACATCGGCCATTCTGTTAAACAATCAAAAATGCTAAGTTTAATAATGGATTAACAATCTATAACTTCAGTTTAATAATGGATTCACATGACAACGCGAACGTTTGCCGATAACACACGCCGTCCGATAATTGACACCGTTACGATAGCTGGCTTAAAAAAAAAGAAGAGAAAATGAACACAAAAACTCACTTGTCATGGAGCTAAGCTAACCCACCTCCCTTTAGGCTGACAAGGCCTTAAAAAACCCTCCTTTCCGGAGTACCCCAACACCGTTACTTATACGTCCATACAAAGGAACAACTTCTGCTGCAGCAACTCTATCAATACCTCACACATACCAATACCTCTCTACACCATCGCCATTTTGTTTCCAGCACCGGTTACTCTTCATTGCGATTAAAGGGACATCCATCCCCACCCCTGCTGAGGGACCGTCAGCTGAACACGTAAGAATGCAGCAGGTTCCAGTAATGAATGAAACAAATAAATAAACAAATAAATTCATGTCTGTGTACTTGTGTGTGTATATGTGTTTGCAACATTCCCGCAGAAATGAACAGGGCAAGGAGGGAAGAGTAGAGAGAGCGGTAAAAGAAAGAAGGAGACATGGAGGAGGAGAGGGGGAGAATGAGAGAGAGAGAGAGAGAAGAGGAGAAAAGGAGTGCAAAATAGGGTAGAGGGAGAGAGCGAGGGAGATAAACAGGAAGAAAGAAGGAGAGAGAAAAGGAAAAAGAGAAGGAGAGAGAGAAGGAGAAAGAGAGGAGGGGAACGATACTAAAAGGAGTGGACAGGACGGAGGAGTGTAAGGGCATATAGTCCTCTGACCCGCATCTCAAACACACAGTTTGCAACGCTTCATAGATTTCGTGTGCGTAGACTGCCACACATTCACACACAGTTACACACACTTAAAACACACACACACTCTCTGCCCTTCACGTTCGCTGTCTTTGAACTTGCAGGCCATGCTTCAGTCACACGCACACATGCTCACAAACACACAAAGACACACACCGCGCATACACACACAAACACACACACACTGTCCTGCCATCTAGAGCTGTGTCCTTTCCTTAAAATAGAGCTTACGGTGACCTCTGACAGAGAGATATTGAGAGAGAGAAAGAGAGAGGCAGAGAGAGAAAGAGGGAGACAGAAAGAGAAGAGAGAGGGAGAGCGAGAGAAACTTCCTGTCCTCTGTGTATGTAATAGAGTGAGAGATGTGGCTGGAGGCCAGGGAAGAACACTAGGTCACAAACAGAAACACACAGGTACAAACACACACACACACACACACACACACACACACAAACACATAGTACACACACACACACGCACATACACACATGCACGTATGCACACACACACACACACACACACACACACACACACACACACACACACACACACACACACACTCAGAGAACTTCCCCTGTAGACAACCCTGTAGACTTGTGCTCTGCAAAAACCCAAACTCTCTTTCACTGCTTCATCTTCTGGCTGTTTATTACTCTGTCAAAATCTCTCCCTTCTTCACTAGCCTAGCCTCATCCCTCTTTTTTCATCCCTCGATCCACTCTTTCTCTCTCTCTCTCTCTCTCTCTCTCTATCCTTTCTGTCCCTCCCTCCCTCTCTCTATTGCTGCATTGATCAGACACAGAGGTCTACATCCCCCCCCCCCCCCCTCATCCCCCCCCCCTTCTGCTCCGGCTTTTCTTCCCTCTTTATTCCATTATTGACATTCTGATGAAATCGCTGGGCCATCATGGCGACCACAAAGTTGCTCTTTAAAGCAACACACTCTCCCAGACTGGCAGAACACAGAGCTCCCCATGACAGAACACACACACTAACATGCATACACACACACACACACACACACACACACACACACACACACACACACACACACACACACACACACACACACACACACACATATTACTACTAACAAGCCACTAACGAGCCACATCCACTAACATGCTTTACAGTAATTGCATGTCTTGCTTTACTCTATAAGTGAGTGATTGATTTTGAGAGAGTGTATGTATAGACACACACACACACACACACTCCTCGCTTCACTCAGTGTCTCTAGATGAGCCTCTAAGTCTGCGTCCATTAACCATGGCACCGCCCAGTATGTGTGTTTGCTCAAGTGTCCAGAAATACAAACGCATGTTCACATCTGTTGTCATAGAGAAGTCGGCTCAGACACTCTGCAATGGCAATGGTGGCGGGGGAGCATGTTGTTATGGGAACGTCGATCATCATTGGTGCTTAGATTACAGTGGTCGCCGAAGGAGGACAGCGGCCATTACGGATGTCTGATGGTTATAATAATATCATAGACCAAAACGTCATAGATACAGAACAATCTGGAATAGCGATTCAAAAAAGCAACGCAACACAATGGAGGAGGCCACAGTGAGCATAATTGGGGTCTCAGCAGTCTCATAAATCACATTTGAGTCAGCAAAGACAATGTGGGAAATACAGCTGATTAAACCACTGACGGTAGAGAGAAAATAGTCATCGTCACAGCCTCTGTTGAACGGAGGTATGGATGGAGACATTTTATTGTTAGAAAGAAAAATGAGACATCCCTTTTGCTGTAAGCCATCATAATAGTGTTGTTGTGTTGTGTCACGTGGCCATACAGTCAGAACTACTTGAAGGCCTCAACATGTTTTAGCCCTCTGAAGAGAAATAGATGTGGACGAACATGACAGAAAACTGCTGTGGGGAAGCAGCAATGCAGTCAGGTACACACACACACCATATGCAACCAAGCATGTACATAGTCAGACACACACACACACACACACACACACACACACACACACACACACACACACACACACACACACACACACAGCAAGCCAGCAAGCATGCGTATACAGTACTCACTCTACAGGAGATCTTTACAGGCACTGCTTGAGAGAAAAGCCTGGGTCAAGGGATCACCCAGCAGGAGAGAACTGGCCAAGGGTGTGTGTGTGTGTGTGTGTGTGTGTGTGTGTGTGTGTGTGTGTGTGTATGTGTGTGTGTGTGTGTGTGTGTGCATACGTGCATGTGTGTATGTGCGTGTGTGTATGTGTATGTGCATGCATGCATCAGGCACCAGCATGAAGGGAAACAGTGGCCAGTCCCTGAATTGATTGCTGCTGAGGCAAATTGACGTCAAGCAGTGATGAGCAGGGAAGGAGAGAGAGAGAGAGAGAGAGAGAGAGAGAGAAAGAAAGAGAAAGAGACTCCACAGAGGCACCACTAACGCGCCACACTATTCAGGCAAAGCTCTGCTCAGCAAGGCTAGGTTTGGCTGCCAGCCTGAGATCGGCTGTCTGAGAACTGGCAGGGACAGGATGAGATCGGGATATACTGCTCTGGCCATCAACATCAACATGCAGTGTAATCACCTTGCCCAGTCTCTTTTCATTGAACCAGGTGACTATACTACAAAACTAGGTGCAGTTCAGTCAAGTCATTTCATTGAACAGAGAGCAGACACAGTGGCAGCATTGTGCAGTGGTATTGTATCCCATTCACCAGAGAGCCAGTGTTTGACACCAGGTCTAACACGGGTCAAAGGTCGAAGGTATTTATGGGTTGGTTGCACAGAATCATTCATAGCTAACCTGGACATTAAAATTCCTGTGTCAAGCTCCCTCGGCAATGTGTGCTGACACAGGAAGACGGTATGAGACAGAGAACATAAAAACATCCAGATTAATACACATCAAATCAGCAAAATCTGGATACATACAGGTCTCTACTGTCAAGGAGCATTGTGGTACATTACAGTCTGTATTACAGGCAAGTGGATTGGTGCTTTATTCCAGAGACTGGTGGTGACAGTCAGACGGGCAATTGTTGAAGGTAATAGGTAGACAAATCATTTGTGATTCAACGTATGGTAGTCAAGGCCAACTGTATGGGAAGCACAGGCCATGAATGTTGAACATTTTCACCCATGACAGCTCACTGAGACAGTCGATATAACACCCTACAAGGTGAATGTGAATGTGAATTGGACTTAATCACAGGTATACTGTACAGTCAAAATATATAACAGAACAAATGCCAATGTGTGTCAGTGAGTGTGTGTGTGTGTGTGTGTGTGTGTGTGTGTGTGTGTGTGTGTGTGTGTGTGTGTGTGTGTGTGTGTGTGTGTGTGTGTGTGTGTGTGTGCGTGTGTGTGTGTGTGTGTATGGGGGCTGACTGACTGGTATGTGTGGGCACTTCTCAGAAAGCAAGTGCTATGTTTCCTATTTTCAGGAATGTTATGTTCCTTTCCAAAACTGAGAAAAGGAGGTCAAATTAAAACTTGTATGAAGAATGCATTTAGTTGAATCACTCCATTAACTTGAAATGAATGAAGGGAAAAAAATGCATTCGTGACCTTACTAGTATCTATAATAACACGTTTCATGACAACCCCAAACAAAGTTGGCCATTTGTTACATGCAAGAATGTTGCTTCCGTTCATTCTAGAGTTTCTAATTGTTTGTATTCAACAGCTGATGGCAGAAGCAGCTTGCTTGGAACACACATCTGCAGAGCCCCCTGTGGAAAAGGCCATTAGGGCTACTGCCACGGCTCCACAACTAAACTCCATGGAAAAACTGCAATTTCCACACCAGATAAACAGTACACAATATCAACTAGTGCTGTCAGCTGCAGAAATATGCAATGATTGCTCAATTAATTGTCAGCGGGGAAAATAAACGGGGGCACATTTAATCATCATGAGCATATCAAAGTGCAAGGCTCCATGAGGGAACGGAGGAGAAATAATACAGACAAAAAATGAGCTGCTTTCAATCTCTCAGAGGATAAGACAGGAATATATACAAACCGACAGACACACACACACACACACACACACACACACACACACACACACACACACACACACACACACACACACACACACACATGCATACACACACATATGCACACAAATATACACTTTTTATAAACACTTCTCATAGACACACAAACACACACTGTAGTGCATACACAAACACACAAACACAGCACACTGTCTCTCCCCCACACATACACCCAGACACAACATACACACAATTCTATGGGTAAACGCGCACACACACACACACTCACACACACTAGCTGAGAATTGCTTTAATTAAGAACCCTCTGAAAATTGTATCAAACATGGAGGCTGACAGCTGCAGTAGGAGAGCATGAAAAGGCAGACACAGACT
>NC_045165.1:13978909-13981409 GCF_900700415.2 Clupea harengus
AACTCATGTTTAATGAAAAGTGTCTCTGTACTCCTGAGTAGAATCCAGTTCCCATATGCATTGCCAGATTTTGCCCAAAGGCCAATCAATACACAGACAGTAATGGGCTGAATTTGATATTGATACTAAATTTGATATTGATCTGTTGTAAAACATGGGCAGGATTCGTGTGGATACACAAGTACACACACACACACACACACACACACACACACACACACACACACACACATATACACACACACAAAACATTAGTGAACTCTATATGACCTAAACCTAATACCGAAAAGTGCCAGAACACCACAGACACAGTACACCTGAAGTCACAAATAAGAAGGTAAAGTAAAGCAATCAACACAGAATAAATACACAAATACATTCTAACAGACACTGAGGGGTCGAAGTAGTTTGGTAAATGTGTATTTTCTTCCACTGTCGCTGTGTAGCTTAGCCTTCTGATCAAAGGGATAAATGCCATGGTCAGTTACATTCATTCAGCTGAGATGAGTCATGCCAAGTAGTACACATGGCTGCTCCTGCTGAAATGAACTGGGAAATTTACAATGGCACAAATTGGCAGTGGGATGCCACTGCTACTAACCAAACTCAGCCAAATTTCACTCCGTCGTTCATTTAGCTGCGCCAAGTGATCAACACCTGGCAAACCTCGGATGCCTGGAATGGAAGTGACCACCGAACATGCAGTGGTGAGTGTATGGACCTGGGTGTGAATGAGAAACCGCACTCATTGGGAGACGCCTGGTCTAACATGCCACACCAGCAGCCCTGGTCTATGTTCACAGCAAGGGCTATAATGTGTTGACTGAAGGGATGTGCTCGAAATGGAGATTTTGCGTTGGTCAGCAAACCATTGTGTTATGGCAGAGGTGTTCGTGGGATTCAACCGGTATTCTCCAGAGGCAAACCTAACATAGACCTGGAAAGGTTTTACTTAACGTGCACTGTAATTTTATTCTGTCTCACAAGTCTCCTACTGCGTGGGATCTCTGCAGTCTAACTTTAAATAGTTCTGCTCGCTATATTTAAACACCATATGGACATACTCACACACACAAAGAGCAGATGGACAGTGAGATGCACACCAGAGAGAAAGAGGAGACTCCCTGAGTGGCTTGTGGGCGTCCGTGAGGAATGCCTGTCCAAAAAAAACGGAAAAAGAAAAAAAGAAAAACCCTGCGAACAGTGATCAATCTAAGCCAAGAACCTACGGCAAGTGACAAAAGTGGGACGGCACTTATTAAGAGGAAAAGCGAGAGAACGAGAGAGAGAGAGAGAGGGGAAAGAGGGGAGAGAGACAGATCACATGAGAGCAAATGACTGGAGGCTTAAATAATAGATTTGAGGAGGGAAAGAGGGGCAGAAATGGACTGAATTAAAGTGATTTAGATGAAGAGAAATTAGGCGCAAGATAAAAGAGCGTCTGAAAGGGAACATTCCTCTCCTCGTGACAGAATAAGCAGGGCTGCTGAGGAGCAGAGAAAGCAGGGGAGGACACGTCAAAAAGACAGGGCCCCTGGAAGATATAGTGGGGGACAGAGTGAGAGATGGAGGAGCAGGAGCGGAGAGGAGGTTGGATGAGAGGAATGGAGGAGGAAAGATAAGGGGGAAAGAGAGAGAGAAAGGGAGGGAGAGAGAAAGGGAGGGAGAGAAAGATCCCCAAGGCTGTATGGAGATTCAAACAGAGTAACCACCTCATGATGCAATGTGCTCTCACGCTGACAGTCCAGTGCGTGCGTGTGTGTGTGTGTGTGTGTGTGTGTGTCGGTGACAGAGAGAGAGAGAATGTGCATGTGTGTTTCTCAGGAGTGCCATCACGAACAGTGCATACATACACAAAAACAAAAGTGCAAAAAAGAAAAAAGAACATCTCAAAAGCTTACTCCAATCCCCTTTTCTCTGGATCACACCTCACTGTAAGGTCAGTTCATTACCTATACATAAACTTTTCCTCTGGCCACATTCTTTCGAACAAGGTGGACTTGCAACACGTTCACACCAGACCACACACAAAGACAGACCTACATATCACGTATAAGTATACTATGTGAGTGCAGTATAAAATGTTGAGAAATTGCATGCTGATATCTTGTAAATACATGAAACTAGTCTGTTAGTTGTTAGGTCTATTTATCAAAAGTGTTACACGCAGGTTATCACCATGGATTTAGCAAACTGTTACCAGTGGCGTTGCAATACAATCTGGATTTGTAACACATTAAAAACAGATAAATCCAAGGCAAAGGGGCAAAAAAAGTAACTTGTAAAAGCAAGGCAACCTTCAGAATTTCCTTTTATGGCTCGTTTGGAACATACATACGTTTGAGCACTGTGAGTTTGGCTTCACCGGCTAATGTGTGTATGCTTTTCATTTCCCTGTCTGTAGCAATAAAGCACTGATGGAGTCAAAGGTATTTGGATGCAGTTGAAACGGAGCGGAGAACATTACATTTCAGTGAGATCTTAGATACAGCACAACCTG
>NC_045165.1:13988909-14016409 GCF_900700415.2 Clupea harengus
ATTCCAGTACTGATGCAACACTACTCCTAATGACTCACTACTATGGACACACTACTCCTACTCACTACACTAGTTTTCTGGGTATGAATGTGTGTGTGTGTTGGAGTTTTACACACACACATACTGGCTCTTGTAGTCCATCATGTTACCTGCACTGGTCAGCTATATGGAGATTGATCCCCTGTAGGAACCCTGAGCTGGATTTGGCATCTCACTCAGCACTCACATTTCATAGCAATATGTGTGTGTATGCATGATAGAGAGAGGGAGAGAAAAAGAAAGAAACCAAGAAAGAGAGAGAGAGAGTGTGTGTGTGTGTGTGTGTGTGTGTGTGTGTGTGTGCTTGCTTGTGTATGCATGATAGAGAGAGAGGGAGAGAAAAAGAAAGAAACCAAGAAAGAGAGAGAGAGTGTGTGTGTGTGTGTGTGTGTGTGTGCTTGCTTGTGTATGTATGCCTGTGGGTATGAATGTGTGTAAGCCTGTGTGTATGAGCGTGCGTGCGTGTGTTAGTGTGTGTGTGTGTGTGTGTGTGTGTGTGTGTGTGTGTGTCCTTTTCCAGTCGGTTCTACTGTATCATGTCAATAAGATTTTGCAGAGAAAGGTTACGCAATAAGCAACTCCTGAGTCAAAGCCATCCCTCATGCCGCAGATACACAGAAACAAAGAAAATGAGAGATAGCCAAAGATGGAGAGAGAGAGAGAAAGAAGGTTGCTCAGTTTGGTAATACTGCGTAAATGCTCTCCTCAAGTCTCCGGCCATAACATTTTCATATCAGAGTTTCCTATTTTTATGAGTTCATTTGCATGCAAGCACCATTTTGCCAACAGGAGAAATCTAATTTAATTATGGGATTGCAAGAGAGAAGACGGGGAGGGAGATTGGAGAACTGCAGTAGCACTGGAAGATTGGTGCAAAAAGGTTCTTATGGAACTTCTGTTCAAAATAATTACAGTTGATGTAGATACTGACATTACTCAGGGCAAGGTCTCCAAACAGGCACACACACACACACACACACAAACACACACACACACACACACTCATACGAGCGAGCACACACACACACACACACACACACACACTCATATGAGCGAGCACACACACACACACAAAAACAAACACACACACACACAAACACACACACAAACAAACACACACAGAAAAATAAACACAGACACTAGACGCACACACACAGAAAAATAAACACTAGACACACACACACACACACACACTGTCCTATCTATAAGTCTGACATACAGAAGGGCACTCTGTCCCAGCAGTGATTCATTCAGTACTACTAAGAGAACCCCCATGCCCAGGAGAGAAGGATGAGAGGGAGGGAGGGAGGGAGGGAGGGAGAAAAGAAGATAGAAAAGATGTAGATTTCATAAAAAATGAGGGAGAGAAAAAAGGAATGAGAGAGAGGGAACTAGCAAGTAAGAGAATGGGCAAAGAATGATATCAACAAAAACACACATATGCACACAAACAAACACAGACACACACACACTTTCTCTCACACCACTCTCACAGTATTTCACTAGTTTTTCAACATCCCCTGGGACAACCGTAAACGCCTCACATTTTAAGCTAATTATAAGCTAATACGCTAATTCACGCACATTTAACACACACCTAAACTTGTGAACTCAATACATGAATGAGCACATTATTCTCTTTCTGCCACCACCGATTACAACATGAAAGTCCTTCTTCCAGACTTCTGTTCTCTGATTCAGCCTGGGCCAGGCATAACCAACCCTGACAAACCCTGTCCCTGCTTTCAACAGGAGAAGCCCCTGTCCTTAGAATCAGAGACGATTACATCTGACAGAAACCCCATACAACCTCCAGGATGAGGACGATTAAGACAATACTGAAACTATTGTATCAGATAGTAACCTGACTCCAAGATCCCTAACTTTAGCATACACTCTTCATGAACTTATAAAACTGCTGACACCCAACCATGGGGGTTCTTAAGCGCTTTGCAGTGGTATTTATGCATTAACATCAAATAAGACAAAACGGATTTTGTGCGAATGCATTTAAGGACCAATTCATAGTATCCATTTTTGATTAAACCAACAAACCCTTAAACAACAGCGAGAACAAGGAAGTCAATGCTGTCTTACCAGGTCTCGTCGTTTTTGAACTCCAGTTCCCCGTAGGTGTCCTCGAAGTCCTCCCCGCCACCTTTCGCCAAGCCCTCCATGGTCCGGAAGGGCACGATGACGGTGCCTCGTGCACCCGAAGTCCTCAGCACCTTGACCTCCATGATGCCGACGCTCTCACTGATGTGCATGCTGTCGCTCTCGAAGGTGAAGATGCCGGCATGGTCGTCGTCCAGGATGGTGACCGTGGCGACGGGCGGGAAGCCGAGCACGGCCTTGGGGTAGGGCAGGCTATTGGGTGACAACATCTCCTCGTCCTCCTCAGCCTCCAGCACGCGCACGTTGCTCAGGCGCACGTAGAAGTGCTCGTCCTCCTCAAAGATGTCGTCGTCGATGATGCCGATGTGGATCTCCTTAATCACCTCGCCGGGCTTGAAGGCCACCGTGCCCTCGGTAAACTCGTAGTCGGCGCCGGCATTGGCCGAGCCGTCCTCCGTCTTGTAGTCCACGAAGACGGTCTTGGAGACGTCTCCGCCGTGGCGGGTCACGGTCAACAGGGCGGCGCCGCAGTTCTCCAGGCACTGGTAGACGGCCGGCTCGAAGCTGACGCGCGACACGAACTCGCCCTCGGGCTGCTCGCCCTCCACGTGCACCTCCTGCACGCTGATGCTGCGCTTGGCTTGCTCGGACACGTGCTTCTTCAGGATGTTGCCGGCGCCGGTCATCATGCGCGTGGCCTGGATGCGGTAGAAGGCGCGGCTCTTCTGCTGGTGCGACAGCGCATAGTAGTTGGCCATTTCCACTAGCTGGTCCATCTCCTTCTCTGGGTACCTCTGCTTCAGTTCCTTCAGGATGCGGATCATGTCGCGCCGTGACTCATCCACCTCCTTCCCGCCGTCAATCAGTCCGACGAGGTTGCTAGGCATCCCGGGGCCGTCGGCACCGAAGTGCGAGTTGGCCATCTTGCCGTCCATCTCGATGCTCTTGGCGCGCTCGGTCTCGGTTTCGATGATGACGCCGCGGTGCTTGTCGGTGCGGTACTTCTTGTGCATGTACTTGTAGAAGAGCAGGCGTCGATCGGCGATCCAGGCCAGCCACACGCAGATGGGGAAGAAGGCGAGCGTGAGCAGGCCCTCCCATACCTGCACCACGTTGGGCGAGAAGACGGCCAGGATGATGTAGAGCCAGATGTAGGCGAAGATGCTCCAGGCGGCCGTGATGAAAAAGACGCGTAGGTGCTTGACTTTCCGCGTCTCGCCCTCTGGGATTACCGACACGCACAGGCCGATGATGACGAACATGTTGAAGGCGGCGCTGCCCACGATGGTGGAGGGCCCCAGCTCTCCGGCGTTAAATTCGTGGCCGCACACCTCGATGACAGAGAGCATAATCTCGGGTGCGGACGAGCCCAGAGCCATGAGGGTGAGGTTGGAGACGGTCTCGTTCCACACGCGGATGGTGGTGGTGGTGGTCTCACCATTGGGCCGCTTGATGATGATCTCCTTCTCCTGTGAGGTGATCACCTCGATTGATGCCATGAAGCGGTCCGCAATGATGGACACACCCAGAAACATGTAGATCATGGCCACGAAGTACACAATGACCCGGGCAATCTTGTCGCCCATGGTGGGGTCCACGGGGTACCAGATGGGCAGCAGGATGCCCGGGAGGCATTTGGCGTTGCCCTTGCATGTGGAGTTAGTGAGTGGCGGTGGACTTGGTGTGGCGTGGGCCTCCGTGCACATGAAGGCGATCGCGGTGGCAAAAAGGCCGAGCCAGAGGCAGGCCCCGGAAGACCCCGGCGCTGTCGTCCTCGAGCGGTCCATGCACCCTCCGTCGTCTCAAGGGTCCGTCCTCTCTGGGGGTCCCCTGGGGATCCAGCACTAGGCTGTTATTTTGGTTCCTGCCCGCGTACACTTTTGGATCCCACTCGGCTGCACCACCTGTGAAGAGAATGCAGTCAGACCAGAGCACAGATGAGACACAGACAGAGACGGGCGCTCATGACTGCATGATTTAACACACACACACACACACACACTCACACACACACACACACACACACACACACACACACACACACACACACACACACACATACACAAACACACACAAAGGTACATGCACACAACCTTTAATAACCCTTCTCATTATTGCACATAAACATTCAATATGCATATGTACAGTATATTATATTATTATTATATTATATTACTATATTATATTATTATTATTTCACCATTTAAATCACTGAAATGTTACACCTCAACAGAAAAGTAACTTAAAGATGTTCTTTACTGCACAAGTAATATTATTCTGAACTCCAGCCCCATCCATGTTCTGCACGCTACGAATAAAATAATAATGTCAAAATAGCCTCGAGGCTATTTCAGATAGGCAGGCTTTCTAGACGAGGAAGCTGTGAATGGGTTTTCATTTCTTTATTTTATTTTTTTTCCGGTCTGGTCCGTGGGAAACGGTTGTCTGACCATCTGAACGTGCTGATCTGGAAGAGCCGACCCTCCTGCACGCTCTAATGCGCATGAGCTGTTTCACGTCTGGGCCCTTCCGGTGCGGCTACAAACACACACACACACACACACACACACACACACACACACACACACACACCCCTGCCCAGCCGTACGCGTTCGGAGATGGCAAGCTCTGAAATGCAATATTTACAGCATGTCATTGCATTTGAGTGAGTCTCACTGCCATGCTATAATGGGACGATGAGACATTAGATGGGACGATTTCATGAGAGCTCACTTGAAACACTGAGACATAGAATAGAAAGCTCCCAACCTGACATACTGACTGTTGTTCAATAGACCTACCAGAGAGATAACATTTGTGTCTCTATCACCAAACGTAGATATATAGACACACACACACACACACACACACACACACACACACACACACACACACACACACACACACACACACAGAGAAACTTCTATAACACAGAATAAATGCTCCAGCAGGCTCTAAATGGGTGAACAAGATGCTCTGAAGAGATGAGAAACCATCCTAAGCGGACTACGCAGTGACCGCATGATAAGGCTATCCCCTGCCACCCCCCCTGCAAACACTCTAATCATCTAGCAGTGATCCCTCCACTTCATGGGCAACAAACACAAGATGGCACCATTGTAAGCACGCCAAAGAATGCCTCCCGTCGCCTTGCACAGGCAGCCTCACTCCTTCCAAAGCAGGCCCGTTCTAACCTATTCAATTCCCCTCTGTCTCCTTGGTGTTCTGCTCTCTTGTATTTTGTCTTATATCTTCTGTGGGGCTGTTACCCGTACGTGTGAGCTCAGAGGAACACTCTTGATTCTAGCAGTTTCATTTTGCTCTTTTCATTTCGTCTGGCTGAGTAGAGGATAGTGAGAGGATCTCAGAGATGCTGACGTTCTCGGAGGATATGAAGGACTGCTACTACGCACTCAGAGTGTTACTGGGGTGTGAGATTTGAGAAGTTCTTTTTTAAAACGCGCCTTACTACAATGTGTCTTTGTGTGTGTGTGTGTGTGTGTGTGTGTGTGTGTGTGTGTGTGTGTGTGTGTGTGTGTGTGTGCTTGTATGGATAAGTGTGTGTGTGTGTGTGTGTGTGTGTGTGTGTCTGTGTGTGGATGTGTGTGAATGAGTGTGTGTGTTTTCATGTGTCTGTGTGTGTGTGTGTGTGTTTCGTTCCACCTCACCTAAGGCCTTGATCAGCACAGGATTTTAAAATCCCCCAACTAAGCAAACCCCACACAGCCCAGAAACTGAGAGGGAGAAGGACAGGTGTATGTGTGTGTGTGTGTGTGTGTGTGTGTGTGTGTGTGTGTGTGTGTGTGTGTGTGTGCGAGATAAACAGAGAGAAAGAGAGAGAGTGTGTGACAGAGACAGAAAGAGAGAGAAAGAAGGAAAGAAAGAAAAGAGAAAGAAAGACAGAGAGAGAATCACTGACTATTAAAATTACACTTAGATTGGCAGCGCTCTGTGCACTAAGAGAACACCCTTTATGATCTCCTATTACATCTACAACAAGGTTAGTTCCCTTGGTAACACATGAAGGCACATTTTTAAAGAGGACTGATCGCTTAATTCATTCACTCTCCCTGCGCTGGCCAGGAATGTGCATCATGCTGTGCATTCTTAACTTCTGTACCCTGAACTCCGTCTAAATCTGTGAATAAGTGCTATTACTCTGACAGTCATACTGAGAAGGGCTGGGAAACCATTTTCTAATAATGGGGAAAGCCTCAACTAGTCAATCCTGAGAATAAAATCTCTTTCAGCTGGTAAGGCAATCTTTCACATGCATGCAGAATAGAAATTCTAATATAAATGTCCATATATTACATATGAATATATGCATAAATGTATATATGAAACGCAGGGCTTAACAGAGTCTAAGTAGGTGAAGCTGATTTGGATGACTGTCTTTGAACTGAGCATCTGGCTATTAAAGGCACCACCTGGTAAGCACAACTGTTCTCACACTAAGAAAGCCAAAGGTTTCAGGTCTTTACGCTGTCTGAGTAATTGATAGATAATGCCTCTGTGTTTTGTCAACTTGACATCAAAGCGAACAAAAGTAGGCAAAATGAAGACATTTCCACTTATTCCACTTGGAAAAAGCCTTTTTATGTGTTTATATCTGATTGCACCCGCTTTTTTCATGTTCGTATTATTCGCATGTTGCCAGCGTATGTTACCTTACGTTTATGTATGCTTACGTCTGCCTTTGTTACATGTTTATGTAGGCATATGTCAGGTGTCATAAGGCGCTTAGGTAGGTATGACATAGCCGCATCAACACTGCCCTAAAGAAAAAATGTAACTGAATACCTTTACAAGGCTTCTTAGTTGCAGATCGAGGCTAGGCTGGATTCTTTATGAGGAAGCAGGCGATTGCGAAACTGAGCTCAGTAGGGGCTCGAGGCAAGCCTGTACATGGGAGAAATACTAACCACTAATGGCATTAATGCACAAGGTTTTTTTCCTCTTCGCCAAGTGCGCCTTGAAAGACAAGCACAGACAGACAGGCAGAGGCTATATCTTCGGAGCCTGGAAAACAAGCCTGCCTCCATCTACAGTCACAGGCCGTGTTAAGAACAAGAGCCTGAAGATCTAGACAAGACACACAATCTCAAGGTGCTGCAAGATCACGTGATCTTTCAATCAGTTGATTGAGATGAAGACTGCATATGCTCAGATTATTCCAGGTAGTTGATTCTGAAGCTGAATCTGAATCTGAAGCTAGTTCTGGATCTAAAGCTAGTTCCGGATCTGAATCTGAATCTGAAGCTGAAGCTGATTCTGACCCAGGTTTGGCCCAGCTTCCAAAGGCACCGGTGTGATGGGATGTGTGCCAGACTGTTAAATCAGAGTTTAATAAATAAAAGCAGTTTATGATTGAAGCTGAGATTTGGTTTTCTGAGGGGGAAACTGAGGGATGGTGTGTGTGACCTTTTACTGCTGACACTGACCAACTCAGTAATGAGAGAGAGAGAGAGAGAGAGAGAGAGAGAGGGAGAGAGAGAGACAGAGGGAGAGAGAGAGAGAGAGAGAGAGAGAGAGAGAGAGAGAGAGAGAGAGAGAAAGAGAGCAGAACAGAGAGAAAAATAATTTCACTCGCCATTCCAATTTCATCCAGACTGACTATTAAATGTATCCATGCATGTGTTTGGATATGTGTGTGTGTGTGTGTGTGTGTATGTATGTGTCTGTGAGTTCAGAGTAGTAAAGGCACTACATGATGATTTAAGCGCTCTGGAGCAAATCAGAGTGATTTTGAAAGACCCCCCCCCCAATTCCCAATGTAGGCACACAAACACACACACACACATAAACACACAAACACATAAAGGGTCTCATTACGTTTAAATTACAGCAATTTCACACATATACGCACACACCCACATCCAGCGAGAATGCCACCATCATTTTTGGAAAACAAACCTTTAATTCTGTAATTTCATCAATACAGCATCGGCAATGGGCCTCTCTTCTGAGGGGCCTGGATATGAGCAAAAGGCTGGCTGGCTTGGTGGCGTGCTGGGTGAAAAAGTTTGGGGGCGGAGGTGAAATATATGGGCATAGACCCGACGGAGGGTCACCGCTGTTTGACTGGAAATGATCCATGAGGTAAAAGCGGGAGGTCTCTCCAAAAGAGAAGGCGTTGGGAGAAGCTGAATGAGCAAAGCTGCCAAAGACCTCAGTCATGCATCAGGGGATTGTGATTGTGTGTGTGTGTGTGTGTGTTTGTGTGTGTGTGTGTGTGTGTGTGTGTGTGTGTGTGTGTGTGTGTGTGTGTGTGTGTGTGTGTGTGTGTGTGTGTGTGTGTGTGTGTGTGTGTGTGTGTGTGTGTGTGTGCAGGTATGTCTGTGTGTGAGAGAGAGAGGGTGAGAGGCAGAGAGAAAGGAAGAGATGGAGGGAGAAGAGGAGTGAAAGAAGGAGAAAGCACGAAAGAATGAGAGAGAGAGAAAGAGAGAGAGCGAGAAGGCAGGACGTAAGCAGGACTCTGAACTGTGTCCAGGTCTTGCCAGATTAACAAAGGAGTTAACATAATCTCTTGCTAAAGTAGCCAGATTTCAGTTCTCTTCCTCTGCTTTCATCACTCAATCCCAAGCCCAGCAGCAAGAGCCAAACACGCCGGAGAGAACAGAGAGGGGGAGAGGAAGAAAAGAAGTCATGGAGGCAAAGAGAGGAGAGGACAGAAGAAGAGATGAGAAGGTATATCAGAGGAAAGGAGAATGGGAACAGAATATTTGATAAAATCTAATTGCAGACTATTGGTTGGACAGTGGCCATCTTAAGGGTGGTTGTCTTGTCAGCGTCACAGTGTATAAAAATACTCTTGCGCTTGTTTATGTAGGAGGGCGGAATATGGAGGCGATTGAAGTCTGCTAACGTTTCTGGAGGGACCCCATATGGTTCTCAATTTAGTCAACATGACACCAATAAAAATATCTCGGCTAATAAAAGCTATGAGCGTGTGGATCAAGTCCCTTACGTGCCATAAAGATTGTGTGCGCACTGGTGACTGTACATGAGCATGTGTGTGTACGTGTGTATGTGTGTGTGTGTGAGTGTGTGTGTGTGTGAGTGTGTGTGTGTGTGTGTGTGTGTGTGTGTGTGAGTGTGTGTGTGTGTGTGTGTGTGTGTGTGTGTGTGTGTGTGAGAGAGTGTTTGTGTGTGTGTGTGTGTGTGTGTGTGAGAGAGAGTGTGTGTGTGTGTTGTGTGTAATTTGGTAGAAGGGTTGAAGGCTGTTGGTATTTTAACAAAACACTGCCATGATTTTTTTTTAATCTATTTTTAGTTTTTAACTGAAAATGAGATCATTCTCATTGCCCAAAACAGAATCTTACAGAGGCGACACCACACGTTAAGCCTCACATTTTGTCGTCTTAATCCAAACAAAGCCTTCAGCTTTCAGCAGTCCCATTTCAGGCCAATCAATCATACCATCATTTGCTCATGAGAGGCTCTCATTGAATCCGTGTCGGCTGCAGACAGCAGCCATTCAAGCCTGATCACTATCCCCTGCAGATTGGTGTCCCATTCTCAGTGTGTGTGTGTGTGTGTGTGTGGAGGGGAGTCTCTAACCATCCTCTTAGGATTCCCACCATTTAAGTTACCTGTCTTCCCACTCTTGTGTGCTGCCAGGTGCCTTTATCTTAACTGGATGGATGGGATCTATTAGTGCCTGTGCCACACACACACACACACACACACACACACACACACACACACACACACACACAGGCAAGTGGGCAGGTGCACATACATTTGTGCAGTACATGCGCTCCAGCACATACACACAGACACACACACACACACACACTACTTAGGTGCGGGGCCCCTGTCTTGGTGTTCGCTCTCACACTGATTGAGATTAGGGGCTCCTCAACGTCACAGGGAGTCCACACATGTTGCCATGGAAACAGGGAATTGAAACGAGAGGTGGGACATTGTTCTTTTCGATATTTAAAAAAAAGAAATGACTATTTTCCCCCAAAATGAAATGGCAAAAACCCATGATGCTACACAGATGAGACTGTAAATAAGAGTGCCTGTATGGTTGTATACTCATATGCGTGTATGTGTGTGAGTATGTGAGTATGTGTCTGTGACACAGAGCCAGAAATAACCGACATGCATGTATACCTGTATATGCAACACTACTACGATGTTGTCACCCATCTTGATGAAAAAGGTAGATATGAATCCTCTGCTAATTTCTCCCTTGTGTGTATGCGTGTGTGTTTATGTGTGTGTGTGTGAGAGAGAGAGAGAGAGAGATAGAGCGAGAGAGAGAGAGAGATCAAATTGCTGTAAGCAACACCTCAGACATAATCTCCCATCTATACCTGATGGCCGGCCGTCTCATATCTTATCAGTTAATGCATCACAGGAGTTATCAGTGTCACAGAGGCACTGTAGCCGATAACGTCAATCAGCAATCAAATTCACTACAGGCCTCTCTACTTACACCCATGATTTCATACCATAGGGAGACAGGCAGGGTGGGGGCTTCAAGGAGGGAAGGGGGGTGGGTTAGTGTCAGGGGAGTTAACGTTCAGCCCAGAGGTCAAAGGTCAGGGCTCCAAAAGTGTGAGCAATCTTTTTCCCCCCACTGTGTCAGCATTTTATAGCCCGGTGCCAGAGATGGATTGGGTTCCGTGTGTTTTCTTGGCACGATGGCTCAATTAGAAAGGAAAAGGTATACTGGCTATAGGCTCTGTGTTACCGGTCCTCCACCAATTAGAAGGAAAAGGTATACTGGCTATAGGCTTCATGTTACCGGTCCTGCATCCATGGAACAGACACAAGCAGGAATTTGTTTACTACATGTGAGAAGGTATACTAAATGACAAAAAGTGCAGGTAAAATCAACTCTGAAAGCACACACACACACACACACACACACACACACACACACACACACACACACCACACGCACACACGCACACACATACACACACACACACACACACACACACAAACACACATCTCTGAGATCTGGGTGCTCTGGTGTACATGTCTTTGCACCGTATGCAAATGAGGCTGGGATGCATAATTGATAAAAAGTTGACTCATCCACAGTGTCTCTGAGCCATCAGCATGTTTAAAAAAAAACAGCAGGCTCACCTGAAATATCTACAGGCCTTTAAAACCACTCTGTCGACTCAGACATCCTGCTATATATTCCTATGCAAAAGTATATTCTATATACACGTGGAATTGACCACTATACTAAATCAAACTAAATCTAGGTTTGAATGCACATCTTAACAGGTGGAGGCATATATGAAATTTTGAATTGACATTGGGAACTTCTGTGGAGGAACCTCCACAGCCATCCAGGTTTGCACGCATGAAGCTTCCCCTGCCATTCGGATGGCTGAATGTTGCCTTTCCACCTGATGAGAGTGTGAGGGTAAGAGTGAGGCGAGACGTGGGGAGGGTCGAAAATGGAGAGTAAAATGTTGACGCGTGATACCGCATCATAGTAATCATCAGACAAGGAGCCTCTGTTTATGAATTCCTCTCAGAGCTTGTAACTGAATAAATTATTCGTTGGGCTTCCCACAGACAGCTGCAACATCCAAACATATCACCAACAAGCATTACAAATATTGAGTGAGGTCTTATTGTCTCCTTAAAAAATGTTCACAGTCCACCCGTGCACATCACAGACAATTAAAGTTAGCCAAAGATGCGGAACCAGCTGTAAGGCATATGTACAGTGACATTTCCTTCTGCACATATACACATGTACAGTATGGACACACATATGCATATTATGGACTGCAATAAACCACCTCCTATTATGCACACACACACACAAACACACAAACACATATACACACAAAATCGCACACACACACATCAGTGAACCAGTTTCCTTTAACGCACAGAGAAAAACATACATTCCCCACTGTGAGTGTGTGTTTGTGTGCATTTGCATGTGTGTGTGTGTCTGCCTCAATTCCTTAAGGTAAATAACAACGATAATGAGGGCTGAGATTCTGTCCTGAATTATTACACCCACACACACCAGAGAGGTCTCTTGCCATGTTTAGTGTGTGTTCCTACTCTGCCATGAAAGAGTAATGAGATGAGAGACTAAGAGGAAGGGGGAAGCTTGGAACATGTTTGTGATGGATGCAATGAAATAAATATTCTTCAAAGCTTTCCAATAATGTTGATGTTGGCATGTTCAGTGTTTTTGTTCTGCATGCATATTCATTTGTTTTATATAGGATGGACCATCCTCTGGAGTAAGCTGGAGTATACATCACATGTACTCAAAAACACACACACACACACACCCACACCCACACAATACCCCACCCCCAAACACACACACTTGCACACACATACCAACATGCACGCATTTACACACACACAAATATACACACACACACACTTGATTTAGCTAATCCAAAGTCCAAAGGAGCATATGATGAGGTGCGGGCACCCATGACATACTGCTGAGTGTTTTCAGCCTTTAATTGTTATTGTATAATTATGTGTTTGCTGTGAGTATTTTATTAATTTATTCGTCATGTCCCAACAGCCCTCCCTCTGTGTGTATGTCTCTCTCTCTCTCTCTCTCTCTCCCTCTCTCTCTCTCCCCCTCTCTCTCCCTCTCTCTCTCTCCCCCTCTCTCTCCCTCTCTCTCTCTCTCTCTCTCTCTCTCTCTCTCGCTCCCTTTGAGCCACATACTCAATGAATGAATCACAGTGTGACTACTGGTATTCTGTAATTAGACATTGCCCATTCATTAACATGACATGTATTCATGTCTTTACGGTTTGCCTTTTGCTATACAGTCACACTGGGACGGTCCAGGCAGACACAGGCCTAAATGACGAGTCTAAAAATGCTGGGTCGCGTTAGATAGATAGTGGTCGGCTGGGTTTTTTTTATTTCATTTGTCGGATGTACTGTATTTCTACACTAACCTGCATGGGATGCATATGTTCAGCTGCTGAAAAAGGATGGTTCCCTCTTCCGTATACATCATTTAAAACAGCACAGCAGACTGTGTGACTAAAACATTTACAACAGGATCCCACAGCACAGGAGTGTCTTCAGTGAACAACTCTGTATGGACAACTCCGGACAGCATTCGTTTGCCTCTCTTAGATTAATGCCAGGATTATGCTTGGAACGGTTTCATCCCTGAAACGTTATTATAGAATGCCAAATAACTTCACAGGATTCACAGAATATTCTAGAACAGCAGTGGTAATGGTTCCACTGAGAACGTGATGCCAAACTGCGGAACTGTCCAAGTGTCTTTTGAGCCACTGCCACACAGATCCCTTTCTTCTAAAATTCAACCAAACTTCAACATTAGACGCCATTCCTCATGGTCTACTTTTCTACTTTTCAGCAATTTTCCACGCTATTATCAGATCTGATAATAACACTGCAAATTTGAGGTAATATATTTAAAGAATGAAATCCATGAAACCAATGAATCGCCAAGAGATTGGAGTATACTGCATCTATTTTGGGCATTACTTGATTTTACGTGAGACTTTGGCAGTCTTATAAGATTCTTCAGTAATTCCCAGATCTAGGTGTCTCCAAAGTTGAGTATATTTACATGTACAGTTATTCATTTGGCAGACGCTTTTATCCAAACCGACTTATAGTTGAGTAAAACCAAGCCCTGACCAATTCTGTGGAGAAGACATTGTTCTAACCCACCAACCACAGCAAGTCACTGAAGCAGGCCGGGCCAGGAGACTGCAATGGGGCTAAGGGTTCAGGCAGAGTGTGCTGATTATCTAACTCAATCATGGTAGACGCTCGTTGGCATTCATCTTATGCCCGGAATGTGAAACCAAAGAGCCCAGGTCTCTGAGTTTCAATTCTAGATCTCTCTCTCTTTCTCTCTCTCTCTCTCTCCCTCTCCCCCTCTCTCTCCCTGCATATACATAGTGAAAAGGTTTGGTATGTAGGTATGTACATGTGAAAGTTTGTAGATGACAGGTACATAGAAGGCGGGTTTCTTCTCTCTACCTCAAGCCGAATAAATACCCTTTTTAAAAAAGAGATTACTTATTTAATTGGATTATCTACCGTCTAAAGCACTGCGTTGTACATAACCTATACTTCTGAATTGTTTCTCTTTTTTGAAATGGCATTTATATTATATTTATATTGATATCTTTCTCCAACAAACAAACTAATTATTACTTCGGGCAATTTTTGTGTTTCATTTATATGGTGACTTTTCAAACGTGAAAAACTAATATTACCGTATTTTGCCATAATAGAGCAAGACAGATTTTTCTGCGGAGGAATTCATCCATGGCGGAAAATGGTGGAGATATTTTAAGATGCGTGTCTCTCAAGCTTGCCAATGTCCCCATACTACAAAGTGCGCCCGCAGTGATTCTGACGAGGGCAGCGCCTGCAGCAATTAGACGCTCCAGAATAATTACCATACTAATAATGGTTAAACGCTAATGTGTTCTCTCTCTCCATTAGCGGACAGATATTTCTGCCCAGAGGACACTGGACTGATGACAGTATTCAAATGCCAGCCCCTATACCAGTCTGTCAGCGTAGAATACAATTCGTGGCGAAACTATGTATGTGACACAAAAAAGTGCTTCAAGTTGAGGATGAAAAATAATCGATGAAAGATGAATGAATGTACAGCAGGATTAAAAAACACTTACACTTACAAGTCGAACTGTTTTACAGTGCTTGGGTTTGATGGTCAGGATGTTATTTCTATCTCATAATATTATCTTTTCTTGATGAGGTAAAGCATACGAAAGACAAGAGCCACAATTAATGACAAGATAGCGGCGGCCCCTACAGCAGGGTCTTGCAGCTTAATAACAATGTGATGCGGACTTATTCCATTTTTGTGCACAGCTCGCAACTGTTCGGTATGAACACGAGAGCCTGTCACGAACAAGTGTGCCAAGAAGAGAGAGAGAGAGAGAGAGAGAGAGAGAGAGAGCTGACGAGGTGTTGGGCGACCAGGGAACCCAAGAAGGGCCCATGCGACTCCCACTATTTTGGGAAGAGTCCCGTTAAAGGAGTCGATTTGAGACCCTCGTAAGCAGAGCGAGGGGGCGGGGACGTCAGCTGTTGCAGAATTAATCATGATGGGCTAGGGGTGAACTCCCCTGGTCACCTTCGACCCCAGTTCACCTGTAAGGGAAGGCTGACAGAATAATTCACTCAAGTTGCCAATGTAAATTGCCATAGCTGTGGGTGTATAGGTTGCACCAAATTATCCTTAAGTTGAAATACTGACGGCAGTTAAGTACGATCTCCCGCCATGATGGGGCCCTAGATGAGAACGTGTGATAGCCATGGTGACTTCAAGTCGATACATCTGCAAAGTCCCTACTTTACCTTGTGACATATAACTTTTGACGACCGTTACCGGGCTAGTCGAATGTCCTGGCCACCTTAAATCCGATACCGCTGAGGCAACGACCTACGACGTTCGGCCGCTATCTCATATTTTAAGACATATTTTGGCCTGCAGCCTCCCCTGGCTCACAGCGAGACGCCAGGGGCCTTGCATCGCGGCGTGCATGAGACACACAGCGGCACGCATAGAGAGCAACTGCGTTCGTAGGAAGAAATGCAATCACTAAAGGCAGCCCTCGCCTCCTCTCGTGGCAGAACACGGAGAATTCCCTTTCGCCCTGCTCTGTAGGCTAATGCACCCTGGCTCCTTGGCAAGTCGCTTTGGATAAGGGCGTCAGCTAAATGAATAAATGTAATGTAAGGTAATGTAATTCGGTGAGGCACCAGCTGCATATGCACAGAGGAGCATGGCGAGAACCACTCATCATAAATCACACCTACCCTTCCGCCCAAATCTACATAGTTCAGATCAGCGTTGACTGAAACGTAACAAGTAAAAGTTCGACCCGCCCAATGTTGTCATTATGAATGTTATAATGATGTAGTGTTGACAGTCATCAACTAACAGTAATGCATCACATTATTATTATTGTTTTTATTATTATTATTATTATTTTTATTATTGTTGTTGTTGTTGTTGTCACACGGTCAAATGACGCAAAGTAGTGATGGCTTTCACCATGCTGAAGTCAAAAATCGGAGGCCGGTGATATCCAATTAAGGGATGTGCCTGGATCCATCTCGGAAAAATCAAGGAACTCGCTACATAATGCATAATCGTTCGTGGTTAACTGGCATAGCCAACTTAAACCTGACCACACGCACCAGCTGTGCGTCCGATGCCGAAAGCTTGGCTGACACTGTAACAACAATCACGTACCTGGCTTTGGCTCCGGAGAGATGAGGGCTGCTTTTTTGTGAGATCAGAGATTGCAAAAGATAATCCCCTTCAAATTACATATATGTCGCCGGGAATCTGCCGCTTTACGTAATTGGACGTTTGTCAGCGTGCGGTTGTCGATGTGTATCCTCCTCTCACTCCGTCAGACGGAAAGCCCTCCCGTGGCAGAATACCCCAGGCGCGATATCGCTCTCCTCACACGCGCACCGAGGCTGATTCCCGTGCCTGTCCAGTTCCGGTAGATCGATTGAACCGGAGAAGAGAAGCCTCTCTCTGCGCTCTCCCTAGCCTTAGCCCCACAACGCGTCCCTCTCTCTCTCTCTCTCTCTCTCTCTCCTCCTCTCTCTCTCTCTCTGTGATGGATGGACCAGACACCGGGCTGTCAGCGCAGGCGAGAGAAGCGCGTTCTCAGATCGAAGCGTCGGTGAAAACGGGAGCCTTGGAATCCATGCAGTCGACTCTTCCTAGAGCCCCGAGCAACAGCGGCGTCCTCCCCCTCCTCTCAGGTTTCCGTTAGCGTAGAAATAGAGACGAGCGCCGCCAAGGCCCCCCTACTTAAAAATAATGTCAGGAATAAAAAAAAATCAAACAGGATGCCACCCATGGAGAAGATCAAACACAGAAGCGATTTTCAGAAACGATTCAATCCATCTTTTTCTGGACACGATTATCCCTTTTCATGTCAGATATCTTCTGCAGCATGAGCAATCGCAACCTAATCCAGCAGCCGGTCTTTTAAAACAGTTTTACATCCTCATTTTTTCCCCGCAGGATCACAGATCGTTCCGTGGCTGGGATATCCATTCGCTCAACCATCGTAGAGGATGATTCAAATTGCGAATCTCAGGCAAGGGTAGGCTAATCTTTCCCTCACTGCTTCAACCTCCGCCCCCTTCTCCAAATTTCACATAAGACTCTCTCTCTCTCTCTCTCTCTCTCTCTCTCTCTCTCTCTCTCTCTCTCTCTCTCTCTCTCTCTCCCTCCCTCCCTCTCTCACTCTCTCTCACACACACACAAACACACACACACACACACACACACGCTATTGTACGTCATCCTATCAGCAGGGAGAGAAAGTCGGCACACCGGCTGCATATAGTGCTACCCTCTACATGCAACTGGGGACAGAGAAGAAGATGAAAGCTTAAGCTACACGCGATGTCTGATGAGGATATTTGGGGGAAACGGACCGTCTCAGCGGAAGGAGCCCGTGAGATCTCCCAACTGCTGCGTGCACAAATGTAACATAGCTAGCACGTGGAGAGTTTTGCGTCACTATTTTAAGTTACTGACAAAGATTATAATTGGCCATAATGATGGTCGCTCTTATGAATTCCGTGCTGAGATCAGGTTTAGCTGAATCTGTTTGAAATGATAAATAACAACCATTGTTTGAATATTTGGCGTTTGGGTTATCATGGGAATACATAAAATGGGATGAGGAGATGCCGTGGCGTTGCTAATTAAAGTTATTAGCAAGGGTAGGCTATGTTACACATTGTTATTCAGTGATCACAAAGGACGCTACACACACGCACACACGGAAAGAGAGACAGAGAGAGCGTACGCTAATCTGCTGAAGACATTTGAGTGCATTTGCCTCCAGTGTGTTCATGTCAAAGTAGGCATGCAATCACTGAAGGGACATTTTCTCTCAGAGTTCCGCTTCACATTTCAGCAGGGAGCTGTCCATCACTCAACTCGCCAGTCTCTAAAATGGGCAGGGACTGCACTAAGAGATGCAGACAGAGATAATAGGCATCAACACCCCCCCCCCCCCCCCCCCCATGCCAAGCGGTTTTGCAAAACCTAAATTCAAGTTCCCTCCAAATGCTCTTCCGGCTATCTTTTTAAACCGTTTCCTGTACCACATGGGGAGTAGGTCTTGGGCCCAATCAGATTAGGTTCAGATTATTTAAAACAAAAACAGAGCAAGGGCCAACACAGTGAATATACGTTTAAATGATGGCCTAATGACAACACACACTGAGTTATCCTCACTACGGTTGCCAAGTAGTTGTGATGAGGTGAAATAGCTGAAAAATAGAACAGAACACAGAATGAATTAGGATGAATGAACGGTGGCTTTCAAGTAGGGAATGCAATATTCAGGTGAGTTATGAGATCAATACTCACAACACGGAGCTGACTTATATTCAGGCCCCTGCATTTCTTTTTACTGTTAAAAAACAGCAAATATTACCCGACAAAATTTACAACTCCTCCGCCCTATCCCTTCACACTGTAGTCTCCAGTGATTCATTCGGAGCTGCTGAATGGTGGAAAACAACATCCTGCGGGTTGTAAAACACTGCGGAATATCCGGAGCCCGTACCTGCGGAGGCTTACCAGGCTCCCGCCCCAGAAGACTACCGGTCGGTGTCGAGTCGTGAGTCTTGGAGATTTACCACGTCCTCTGCAGGCGGGCTTAGCAAGCAAAGCAACTCTGCGTCCCACTAACCTGACTGATTCACATTCGCAACACTAGCACTTTCTGAGAGATTCTATAGAAGTTATACATACATCACTGCCCCCTGGGCATCCTCAACCATCTGCGCTCATGGGATAATTTTACTCCATTCTCCAATGTGGCGTATGAGGAAAAGAGAGCAATGGGGTTAGACTGGAGGTGACTGGAGACGCAGAAGAAGCTACATTCACACATTTAAGCTGACTTCGAGTGGAAACTAACATAACTACATCAACTACATACATCTTTTTAGTGTTTGATGCACGAAGGTGATATATACACATGGTGATATATGTTGGCCCAGCATGGTCACCTAGAGGCTCAGGAATGAATCTGTCCCATATCAGGACCAGTACAACTGCTGGAAGAGTCAGCTACTGAAAACAAGCATGTGAACACACACATACACGGATACACTAACCTCACGCAGACACAAACACACACACACGCACACACACACACACACGCACACACACACACACACACACACACACACACTGGCACACATACATCCTGCATACGCATGCTGTACCTGCTCTGCACATCCATGGCACAGAACACCATCCAGTGCAAGGTATGCCTGATACACGGGCATGTGTGTGTGTGTGTGTGTGTGGGTGTGTGTGGGTGGGGGGGGGGGGGGGGGGGGGGGTTGTGAAAGAAAGGGAGAGGGAAGGAGAGAGAATGTTTATATCTTTTAAAATGTGCAATCCATACTCCACTACTGTTTGATACTGGGGGATCCTATCATGAGGGCAACCCCAATATGATCCATTACTTGTTTTTATCTCTTCTGAAGAGCTGAATGCCATTAAAACTTAAACAAGTGGAGAACTCTACAGCAAAGACGCCACTGCTGAAGGACAGGACACTTTTCCTGTCCACACTAGGACAACTTTCCTGATGAAGCCGGCCGGGGGGTGGGGTGGATGGAGGTTTGTATATGTGTCTGTGTGTGTCTCTCTCTCTCTTTGTGTGTGTGTATATGTGTCTATCTGTGTGTGTGTGTGTGTGTGTATATGTGTCTATCTGTGTTTGTGTGTGTGTGTGTGTGTGTGTGTGTGTGTGTGTGTGTGTGTGTGTGTGTGTGTGTGTGTGTGTGTGTGTGTGTGTGTGTGTGTGTGTGTGTGTGTGTGTGTGTGTGTGTGTGTGTGTGTGTGTGTGTGTGTGTGTGTGTGGAAGGCGTGGGGGGCATTTGGCCGAGCCATCCCGGCCAATCACAGCCCTGTCATCCTATCCCATTCCACCAGAGTCACCTGCCGGCAACGCAGTGTCCTGTTTGTGAAGCTGATGCCCGGCGACGCTGCATAACTATGCCATTACCAGTTCGCCCACACGGCCCCAGCTGCGCCTAGCTGATGCAGAGGTCAATGTGGGGTCAAGCAGGAGAGCGATTGGACGGGAGCCTTCGCGTCTACACACATTACCCACAGAGTAACGCACAGGTGTCTGCATGTGTCGCCGAGACGAAGACATGGCTGCCACTGAGACAGTGAGAGAGAGAGATGGGCACTTAGCTCAGCAGGGCCTGTGTCTGTGTGTGCAAGTCTGTGTGTGTATGTGTGTGTGTGCAGTTACAGGGCTAACCGCTCGCTTCAGCAAACATCACAGAGGTCTAAAGACGGCACTTGCACGCACCCACTCAGTTCAATTTGCATCGGGATGTTTGGCGAATTCGCATATTCAGATCTGATGCTAAGACACGTAGAGCACAGTGAAGCATGTATTCAGCAGCAGTGCACCCCCCCCCCCTCCCTCCCGTTCTGGGTTGGCTGGAGTGCCATATTTTATGATTTGAGCTATATGTGCCATCTATCTGAATAGATCTGCATGCATATGTGAATGCACACACTTGAAACACTCACCAGGTGCACATCATGAATGCAAAACAGAGGAAACGTGCAAAGGGTTAGTGTACTGCACGTGAGGGAAATGCTTAAGCACCACATTTGTGAATATGGCCCCTAAAGATGGCAAATGATACATTCAGAATCAGCTGACAGCCAACAAGACAATAATTGTAAAACTAAACAAGTGCACACTTAACCCCTACTAAAGATCATCTATCATTTATCACCTTGTAGAGGGTTCATATATATTGTATGTACATTGGTATATGATATTATATATTACAGTATATAGATGAACAATGCTCTTCTTTACTGTTTGGTTTGTAGTAGTTCTTCACTACTACCCTGTAAGCCTGTTACTACCCTATTAGTTTACCATGGAGGGTTGCCATTTTGATCGCTCTGCTCCAGAATCAGCTGCACAGGCACGACATGATGTGACATCACTAAACACTTAGAGTTCCAGACATAGAGCTTACTGATAAAGCAGTACATGTATACTAGAAATAGATATACCAACCTGTATGATAAAGATTTCATGTTTACATAATAAAATATTCTATTTATTTTTCATTATATTATTAAATCATGGAGGATAATTGGATGTTAAGCAGTTGATGGAATAAATATGAGATGTGTCATTTGATTGAAAGTTTATCCAAGAAATAATTCAAATGGCCACATCCAGACAAATGTTTCATTCATATCTGGGGATATCCTGACACTGTGGCTTCTGAGAGATAGTGAGAAGGTGAGGAGAAAGCACAAGTCAAATATTTGACTTTCTCTTCACATACCTGGCGAGGGTGAATCACCTCTAATGATGTGGCCAGGGGAACCCCAGAGAGAGAGAGAGTGTGTGTGTGTGTGTGTGTGTGTGTGTGTGTGTGTGTGTGTGTGGGGGGGGGGTGATAGAGAGAGGAATAGGAAGGATGGAGAGTGAATAGAGAGAAAGAAGAGAGAGAGATAAAAGGAGAGATGGAGGAAGAGAGAGGAGGAAGGACTGAGGGAGTTTGAGACATAAAGAAGGGCAATGAAAGAGAGAAGGGAAGAACAGGGACAAAATTAGAAGAGGGGAGAAAGAAAGAAAAGAGATAGAGGGAGTAAAAGACAGACAGAGGAGATAATGATGGGGAAAGAATGAGAATATCCCTGTCCATTCCTCTGAGACATGCAGCCATGCAGGTGGGTGTGTGTGTGTGTGTGAGTGTGTGTGTGTGTGTGTGTGTGTGTGTGTGTGTGTGTGTGTGTGTGTGTGTGTGTGTGTGTGTGTATGCTAGTAGGCTACACCTGATTCAGCTTACCATCTAAACCAGGGATGTGCACAGAAATGTAAAAATGCAAATTGCTTTCATTCTTTTCAAATCAAATGTATTTTCTATTTCTACAATGCTTTAACAAAGCGTTTGTCACAAAGACGCTTTACAGACATACATACAATTTAGAGAAAAGGAACTTTGGGCATCTGTTGCAGTGCGGGGGTATCAAAACATTAGCCCCAACAACAGCAAGGCTATAACAGCAAGGCATAATCATGTTTTTATGTTTTTGTGCATCTTTTAGAAAGACGCTAATGTCCACGCCTAAGATTTCGTACATGTATATACAGTACATACATACATACATACATACATACATACATACATACATCCATCCATACATACATACATACATACATACATACATACATACATACATACATACATACATACATACATACATACAGTACATACATACAAGAGAGAGAGAGAGAGAGAGAGAGAGAGAGGGGGAGGGAGAGAGAGAGAGTGGGAGGGAGAGAGAGAGATAGACAGAGGGAGAGAGTGATAGACAGAGGGAGGTAGGGAGAGAGAGAGATAGAGAAAGAGATAGACAGAGGGAGAGAGAGAGTGAGAAATAGACAGAGTGAAAAGGATGATGCTGTTAATAAAGCATCTGGTGGGCACCAGGATTTTGTAATATTGAGATGATTTTACCAGTGTGTGTGTGTGTGTATTTATCTTTTGAGATTATGTACATTAGTGTGTGGGTGTGTGTGGAGGGGTGAGAGAGAGAGTTTCTTGTGAGCTTACCCATCAGTATGTCAAGGTGATTGTGTGTGTGTGTGATATTTAAAATAGCAGTTAACATAGCATAGTTAAAATGGCAGTTTTTGTTTTTACAAAAAGTTTATCTTGATGGCTTGGATTCCGGCTCTTCAGTTTCCCAGCATGTACAAATTGGTCCTCTACTACCCAACCCTGCCTCAAACCCTATTTTTTATTTTGGAGTACCTTCTGACTTGAGACAAATAGATGGAAGGTGAGGTATTCACCAAAATCCACTGTTCTCATTTTTCTAATGAGGTAAAAATATGTGAAGAAACAGACTTTAGCTAACCCTTGGACCTAGTAGACTTGGAGACCTCTCTTCAGGAAGTCCAAGCTTCTCCTTTGTCTCAAATACACACGATCAAGCTAATCAGCTAAATAGAAAGCCCTTGATTACTTTAATGAGCGATGCCGATGTAACAGAGCTGGCAAAGGCCTAATGTATGCAGTGGAGAGGATCCCTTTGGAGCAGTGGGTATGGAAGCCCTAATCTAGTCAGGAGGCTTTGAGAGAGGAGGGAATCCCAACCATATGGTTCTCAGGATAGCCCTTTCCTACAGCAGGAGTGATTTAAATCATTACAGTTAATGTTATTACATTTTTTTTATTATTCTTTTATTACGTTTTTTTATCACAACTATTATTATTATTATTATTATTATCATTATTAATAATCATCTCAGGGAGGCCATGGTAAGCCATTTTGTGCTTCTTGTGCCATGCCATGCTTTTGAACTTATCCAACCGCTTACATGATGTTTCCCCTCATGCTACATGTAATGGACTGTTAAACCAGCACACTAGCGACATCAGTTTTATTGGTTCGACTCACAGGATCCATTCATGTTGATTAAACGGAATCCCTCTTAACAATGTTCTTCCTATTTCTTTTGATCTACCAAAAGCAGTCCCCATGAAGTTCATTGAGAAGACTGAGCAGTTGACATGACACGATGTGACAGCACTTCCTTTGAAGCCACAGAGCTCACTGCGGTGGCAGAGCATGTGGACTCCACATACAGTACATGGGCTTTGGCATTAGTGTGATGGCATCTGGTAAGCACATAAGTGCAGATGTGTGGGCCAGTTGGCCACAGACGTGTTGAGTGTGTAAATGGATGGAGCGACCCTGGCGAAAGGAGATATAGAGAGATAGAGAGAGTGATGAGGATGTCTGATGTTGTATGGCCAATACAAATAGTACTGGTGGATTGGATAGGATTAACCATTCACAGGCTCGTTACAGAGGTCCATTAGAGGGTATGGTGTGTGTGGGTGTGTATGTGTGTGTGTGTGTGTGTGTGTGTGTGTGTGTGTGTGTGTGTGTGTGTGTGTGTGTGTGTGTGTGTGTGTGTGTGTGTGTGTGTGTGTGTGTGTGGTTAAGGATGATAAGTCTAAGAGATGAAGAGGTTTTGCTCCTTCCGCTACGGCCTGAGAGATGAGAGTCTCTGTAGACTTTTTTAATGAGGGTTAATATGCCTGGAATCCCATCTCCACTCCTTCTCCATATCTCTCTCTCTCTATCTCTCTTTCATTCTCTCTCTCTCTCTCTCTCTCTCTTTTTGTCCTTTTTTTCATTATTCTTTCCATTATTGTGTGTGTGTGTGTGTGTGTGTGTGTGTGTGTGTGTGTGTGGTGTCATCACTCGGTCATGCCACCCCACCCTTTCTCAAGGGGCCCGTTTCTATGAAGACGGACGGCTGGCCTTGGCTCACTCCTGGGCAGAGTGGAAGTGACAGGATGTGTGTGTGTGTGTTTTTCTGTTATTCTCTGTGTGTGTTCAACTTGTTATGAGGGAAAGACAGACAAAAAAATACAGTACAGTAACACACACACACACACACTGCCAGAGGGATCCGTTTCTTCTGCCTGGACTGTCCTCTCAGTTGCCAAGCATTACACTATTTATAGCAATAGCGTTTCAAGACACACACACACACACACACACACACACACACACACACACACGCACACACACACACACACACACACACACACAGACACACACACACACACACACAGAGAGAGACACACAAACAACTGAGGAGACATTCATTCTCATCTTTATTTTCATCCTCTTTCATAGCAGGCCTCCCTGCTTGCTGTGTTGGTTTGGGATAAAACACCCTTCACAGATGGACCTCTGAAAACGCTGAAAAAGGCTGATGGCACACAAGGGTCTTACTCATTTGTGCAGGGTTCTATGTCCAAACACACCTTTAAATTGGTGCTTCTTCACAGATGGTTGAAACACTATTTTTATGGTTTCCCTAACTGGAAATCTTCCACTCTATTTATTTAAAAACTGACAAGAGACATTGTGCACACTTTGTTGACATTTGGCAAACGACATAATGCATTTACTTAAGAGTGATCTGGGAAAGGACGTCCGGTGTGGTGGAGTGAGCTGCAGTGCACCAAGGCCTGTTTATTCAGTGCATACACAGGGATGACTGAGAGAGAAGCATCATGAGGATATCTGAAGGACTGACATGGATCTTAATCTGTGCCTGAAATTTACCTCAGAATAAACAGTTGAAGGTGGCACTTGTGTCACTACTACTACTAGTAGTAGTAGCAGTACTACTACAACTAATAATAATAATTTGTTGTTATTAGTATTATAAAAATGCACCCCAATTATGAGACCAATAAAAAGTTGACTCTATATGTGATGCACTCTGAATGAAAAGATGAATGACAATGAGGAAACAATAGAGCGCCGACATGTTCCACTCAAACCGTCCAGTGATCAAAAGAGGATGCCTGGTCTCCAGGTGCCCCTCTGTCAGCCCCTCCTACATTTACATGTGGCTCTTTTTGACAGGCGATCGCTCTCCATGGTACTGAAATATCTGTTACAGTAGTAGTAATGATAATGAAGATTTAAAAAAATTGACAGTATTGCTGTCTTTTTTTGAGAGAGATTCTCAGAAATGAGATCTGGGTAAGCCTTATGGATAAGGCGGGATTGGCTATCTCAGGATCGGCAGGCTTTGCTGGTGTCCCACATGTTTTAGCTGATTCACGACTTCTCCCTCCCCAGAATCCTGGCATCTAAATCCTCAAGATCTTTTTTCAGAAGTCAGCAGTTTGCTCTTTCCAGGGCACCCTCTTACAAGAAAAGACCATTAACGATTCTTCTAAGAACTCTGCTCTTTACAACCATTTTATGGCGTTTTCCAGCTTCCACAGTTCTGCTTATGTTCAAAGAAAGCCTATGATATTTTCCCGGTGGGCACAAAAACAAAGAAACCTATTTTTTGAGCACTAAACGACTCTCTTCAGTATTGTGTGGTCAAGGTGTGAATTCACACTGGAGGTAAAAAGGACATACAGTCTGGTGACCCTGGTGTGGGTCATCTCCGCAGGCCAGTCTTCCGCTTGGCTGAACTCCTGTGAAAACACTCACGGCCGTCTAACGTGTTGAAAAAAAGTCGCCTGCCGTTACATGTGTCAGAGAAAGCATGTTCACGTCCCCACAGGGGAGAAGCAGCACCTGACTGCTCACCTCAGCTTTAACAGGTTGCTAGCTTATCCCTCATTTTTACCATTACCTTTAGAACAATGTATGTACTTTATGCTCTGATTCACCATGACAATACACACGTCTGGCACAACGGACCTCAACATCTTCAATCTGATCTTCTGTTTGTGTGTTAGCCTCAGCACTGAAAGTATCACTGTACTTGGCTAGGCGAGCTTTATTAGCACCTCACAGATCAAAGATTCCTTTCCTATTATCTTTACTACTAGGCACGGCAAGTTTATTCATATAGCGAGGACACGGACAAAAGAACACAGGCATAATTACAGGCACAACAAGTTTTTTTATGTTAATGTTGCATATGTGGATCTCTAAAAATAAAAATATTAATGACATGAAAAATAAAATGTGGCTTTTGAACGTGTTGCAATGTTCCACTGTGATGTAGCCCTTTGCTGAACTACTTCCATTGAAAGATGGAAGAAGCAGCTCAATGTGGAAGCATGTGCTTAAAGTGCTTGTGATGAACCTCGGGAAGAACATGGCAGGTAGAGGCAGGCAGACATGTTCCCAGAGAAAGGACAAGAAAGTGAAGCTTGTAAAGTTGTTGAGTTTTGTCAGGGTTCTTCAGGGATAGGGTTGGATCCTCAGTGTTCGGGACACTAACAGCTCGGGAGGAGACAGGAAATGGAACAGGTCACTTGGGACTGGACGCAGAGTGGGAGTGCCAAGGTAGGGCTCTCCTGGGTAACAGGGGGTGGAGCCTTGACTGGAAACAGCCAATCAGATTTTGCTTCGCCTCTGCCAGGACCAATTGTAGGATGTAATCCTAACCACTCAGGTTATCCTCCTGCAGTTTGAAAATCCTACCAGCGGTGACATGAAGAAACTCTTCCTTCCTCTAATTGTGAGTAGGAAAGTGCAGTAAGTCCTCCTGTCACAAAAATGTCGGCGAGTCAAGTTTAGGGGGAAAGAATCAAGCTGACTATATCTGCCAAAGATACTAGTCTTCTCCATCATAGCATTGCTTGCCACGCAGGATATTTAAAATGGGTGTCCCACACTTATTTGCAAACTCCCACTTTTCCACTGTTGTGTTTAGCGAAGTCTGTGGTGCCGTGCGCAAACTCGTATTGTCACCGCTGATGTTTAATTTACACGCTCACCGTCTCTG
>NC_045165.1:14026409-14071409 GCF_900700415.2 Clupea harengus
TTACATTTAGTCATTTAGAAGAGACTTTTATCCAAAGCGACGTACAAAGGAGAGAACAATCAAGCTATGAACAGAGAGAGAGAGAGAAAGAGAGAGACAGACAGACAGACTTACTGGTGGTAGAAGATGCATTGATATGTACTTAGACAAAAGACAACAGAGACACACAAATGTGTGTACACAGAAAGACTATCTCTTTTTTAATTTCCCTCTCACCGTCTGGCTCTCACACACACTCACACACATTCACACACAATCACACACACTCTCACACACTTACACACACTCCCACACACTAACACACACTCCCACATACTCACACACACTCACACACACTCGCACAGTCATCTGTATGGACTGAGTCTTTCCTCTTTGGAGAAGGATTGTCTGTGAAATGCACATGTGCAGTCCAACCAAATATAGTAGCGGGCAATGAAAACCAGGGGTGGTCTCATCTCTGCTGAGATGGTTAATGAGAGATAGCGAGTCTGTGTGTGTGTGTGTGTGTGTGTAGGGGGGTGGTGGGTGGTCAAGTAGGGAAAAGGATGGGTGAGGCTTCTTCCCCCTTGGGGCAAATTCAAGAAAAGAGGGCAGCTGCATGATGTTTACACACACACACACACACACACACACACACACACACACACACACACACACACACACACACACACACACACACACACACACACACACACACATGTCTGCACAAGCACACAAACACACACACACACACACACACAATGTTTCCAAACACACATGCGCTCGCACAGAAATAATCACAATTTAAACCACACACACACACCCAATACACGCAAAAACGAAAAACAACACACATGCACACGTTACCCTTGCAAATTCAAACACATACACAAAATAGACACACTTAAAACACACATACATTTACAATTCTCTTTTTGAAATATTTGCACATGCACTCATACACAAACACACACAAACAGAGGGAGAGAGAGATATACTTTTCCAAACCCTTACACATGCAAACGAATCTCTCATTCTCAGACAAAACTGTACACACAAACAAGACACACACCCCCCCATACATAAACTCACCCTTCCTCTCTACCTTTAACACACACACACAAAAGCACACATCCTGCCAGCCTTTATAGACACTAAGCTATGATTTACGCCTCCATCAGAGCAAACATCGGACCTGTCGTGAGCGTCTGGATGGACCCTGGAGGAGGTTCTGTGCAGGAGGTCAGACAGGTCACCCTTCCCATCCAAACGGGCCCAGATTGCTTCCTGGCCCGGCCCGGCCCGGCGTGGCTCTGCAGCAGTGGGCCCGATGTTAATGAAGGGAGAGAGGGTAGAGGGGAGAGCAGAGGAGCCCGGCGTGGCTCGGCAGCAATTGGCCCGATCTTAATGAAGGGAGAGGGGAGAGCAGAGGAGCCGCGGGCGACGCAAGCACAACAGACTTCAAGCACGCAAGCAAATGAGAAGCGCTCATTTCGGAACAAATAAAATGTTCCCTCGCCTGTCTGCATGTTTGCTGCATATTTTTGGAGTCAACCTGTTTTTTTTTTTTTATCGCCCACTGCTCACAAGCGTGCGCACACACACATGCACACGCACACACAGTGCAGAACAGAAAACAATACAATAATAAATATGGAATGTTATATGTGTCCCCCTCCCTCCTAATGCCCCTGAAGACACACACACACACACACATCTTTCTATCTTTCAATTCAGCTATTGTTATCTAATAAATACTGAAATGCAGTATACATACACTATCCCAATATGAAGAAATGAAAATGTCTTATGGCTGATGGACAGGCAAAATAAGTCAAACTTGCACTGTTTTGCAGTACCATGACATAAGGATACATGGCAGCTGCACTTGGTACCATGTCTGTCACCACTTTTCCCTGCATTATCCTGTTACAAGCCCACAGTTCTCTGGGGGTTGGCGGTGATATGTTCGCCTATTTTTAACCGTCAGGGTTGTGCTGCAACCTCATACCGTTGAGCAAGCAATTTCACTACCACCTGCGTCATGACGCGCCCTTCCTCATTTTGTCCACTAGAGGGACCTGCCGGTCTTTTTAAAGGAACTGAACGTTTGCTGAAGCATAAAGTTTTAGGAGGTCTTGGTTGCAATAGGCTCACTACAAATTGCTGTCAATGTGAAAAAACGACTCGACTCTATTCCTGTAGATACTATTGAAATATTTTGGACGTGACATCATCAGTCAAACTTTGCCTCAATGTGGAAAAAGTAAGAACTCACACATTTGTGAGTGTGGTGTTTTACTATTAATTCCTTACTTTAGTCACACTGTATAATGTATTTTTGAAAATATAACAGAGCTCAGCATACTGCAGAAATGCTCATAGGCCTACATTTAGGCAACTTTTCATTGAGTAATGAAAACACAGCTGTATACTTTTTTTGCAGGTACGGCAGCCACATCAATGTGTCATTGTAAACACATGCCTTTGACGAAACAACAAGCACCAGCAATGCAGCACTGCCACCTGTCGGTCATATCCGACATATTCTCTTGGATGACGAAAGATGCATATTTATTCACTTCTGCATGTCTCGAGCAGATATACTCGTGTAGATGTGTAGCCTGTACTGTAAAGTGATTAGACTTCGTTTACTCATATCTACAATGGTCATTGCTCCATAGCGTTAGTGTAGTGCAGTGTAATGTGTGGAGGATAGTAGAGATTTAAATATATATATATAATCTTTATCTCTTCTTCCTCCTTTCTTTCATTTTCCCCACATCACACTTGTTTTTTTCTTTTCAGTTCATAGCTGGAGATAACTTTTTGTTTGAAGAACAATTATGAAATTGACGGTGTTCGTTAAAAGTGAACTACATCTAATTTAACTAGTAGTTTAACTACATTTTACAGTAGTTTGCCTGTCATTTAACTACATTCATATTTGCATAGTTTTTCATTTTTTGTGTGGTTAACTACTGAAACTACAAACAAATTTGGGCTGTAAAAGGAAGGGACTTATTTTTATTTTACCATTGCTTCTCTACGGTAATTGAACCCCCTTTGATCAGCTCTGATCCTTTTTCTTTCATCCTGGCCGCTGTGAAGGCAAGCCCAGGCAGACGCCAGCATACACTTGTTCTTTGAGTAGCCTAGCACACCTGCAAAAGGGCGAACATTGCTCAGCGTTCATACAGCAACGTTATCATGGATAAACCTCTCAGCCTGAGGAAGAATCACCATGGCCATACCTAAGCAAATACATGACATTGACTAGCTCCACCAACAAAACGTTATGTTTTACTTGGCTAACGAAGTAATCCTGCTTGGTGCAATACCCCCACCTGGACTAGTTTCTGGAAGGCAGGTGCCTGGGCGTTGTATACAAAACCAAAGCTGACATTACTTGCACTTTCCCATGACTAGTGGGGTATTTTATTTTTTTGGTTTATCTATGACCTGAGAAAAAGTAGGCACTTTTTGCAGTAAACTCAACTGAGTGTTTTTTGTAATATTTTTGCTATAATTTCATTATAATATTCATATAAGTTTTTTTTTTTACAAAGTGGTGTGAACTACTTTTTTTAAGTAGCTTTAGTTAATCCAATTAGATTTATCTTTAGTATAGCTGTGTTGTAGTACAAACTCCGGTGTGAAGTAATTGGTAGCTTGCAAACCTATGCTTTAAAAGTAGCTTCACCAACACTGGAAATTATCATCGAAACTGTATCTATACATCCAACCCCCTCATAAAATGTCCTGACAAAGACGACAGAGGGCGACAGAGGACTGCTAATGTTAGAGACCGAAGTTAATACTGCGAAACAACCTCACCTCCGTTGGAAGCTTTCCGTTGTAGGGTACGTTAAGAGTTAACAGTTAGTTTTACATGAAGAAGACAGGTCTTATGTGTACTACCGCAAAATGATTCATTGATTTGTTTTCTTACAACAGAGGTCAAGTTCGGAATGCACGAAAGGAGGTCGCGCCATTTGCGACGTCTCGGATATCTCCTACTTCTGCGAATTTTCAATGAGCCATTGTGGACATTAGCTCAGATGATCTGAGTAGAGGAATGAATGACCCCCCTTCTCCCTCCCTACCTCCCTACCTCAGTTCAATTTCATCAGAACAGCTTTCGTAGCTGATTTGAGGGAGATAAATCTGTAATATGCGTTTATTAGGAATTAAAGTAACATTGTATCTTATGGTGAAGTCTTTCTAACAATGTATTGGGATTAAAAGTGCAGTAGCGTGTCTCTTTTATGACAACGTCAATCTCCCTTCCAAAGAACATTTATATCAGGAAGAAATAGGCAAAAGGAAGTAGTTGTATTTGTTTTGCAGGGGGAAGAAGTTTCTGACACATTTAACATGTACATTAAACACTGTTGGGATATATGGGGAATGAATTATAGTTATATAGTTATATTTCAGTAAAAACACATTTTTTAGAGAATGCTCAGATATATACTTCATGGAATTTTTATAGAATAAGGAAATAGAAAGTTGTCCATAATAAACAGTGAAAGAGATTGCGCAAATAAAGTTTGAAATCATGGAATATCTGCTCATTGCATGGTCATTTAATCATAGTCACAGCTGTTTTGATCATTTATTGTAGTTGTTACAATTTACTGTTGATATAGTCCAGAGTGTATGCTAATCCACTAAACGATTCATCACGTTGACGTAACACTCGGCGTAACATCAAAAGCGCTCGGCCGATCAATGCGTGCGGACAGTATCTCTACGTGCATAAAAGGAAACAAACCAGTATCAACGCGCATTGACTCGAAGGTGTCGACAAGGATTACTTCGCAACTCTAGACGAACGACATCTATGCACCCTCGTTGTGTGTAAACGCGAAGTAGTGTGGGGATTTGCAAGCGAAGAAATATTAGCCTTCAAGGTAGGAATAGCTTTCTTGCCTCTGGATCTGAGTATGTTTGATCATGATATTTAATCAAAGGCATTGTAAGTCTTGTGATTTTTAAAAGAGAGCTTAACTTCTTGCACAGAATGGTGAAAATCGTGAGAATTCGTTTTGTAGCTGGTAGAAAGCGTGCTACACTAACTTCAGCCAAGGATCTCTGTATGTATGACTTCGGGAAGATGGTCCATACCCTATTTTGTATTTACCTGTGGGCACAGTGTCTGGTGCGTGTTCACGACCTGATTTTTTACTGTATTTAGATGTTACTTCTCGCAGAAAATCAGAGAGTGAGAGTGAGAGAGAGAATTTCTCAGAGAAATCCCCTCTACTCAATACCTCATATGCGGACCTCTAAGCATTCAGTCATTTTCTCATTGTCCCCATATCTCTTTCCCCAGAGGTACAGGGAACGGGAGAGAACGGCTCCACCATTCATCATTAAGCTTCATACTCCATGTAAATGTAACACGAGTAGCGTGTCTTCACTAGTCGCAAGATAAATCGTTTGGAGGGTCTAGAATTTTTCATTGCTAAACTTATGCCAGACCTGGATCAGTTCATGGTTGTCATGCGCTTTGGAAAAGAGTACCCATGGTTGACCTCATGGCTTCTGGCTTCTACAGTAACTGAAGTTCATGTCCTCTTCAGTTTGCACAACCCTGTGGTGTGACACACCTGTGTGACTCCATCACTTCCTGTCTTGCCAGTCATGCCCCACCCTACCCCAGAAACCGACTGGGTCTGTTTAGTCATGCTCAGTTGCATTTACCCCAAGAAGTTTGCATGAATGTTGATGTGTGAGTGTGTGAGTGTGTGTGTGTGTGTGTGTGTGTGTTTAGTCATGCTCAGTTGCATTTACCCCAAGAAGTTTGCATGAATGTGTGTGTGTGTGTGTGTGTGTGTGTGTGTGTGTGTGTGTGTGTGTGTGTGTGTGTGTGTGTGTGTGCAGGCAGTACTTCCTTCATACTTTCACTGTTGCCTGCTGTTTGCAAGATAGAATGGGGAAAAAACACAAAATAAGGAAGTGATTGTCATAGAACTCATCGAACATCCCAGTAACACATGCCACAGCTCTGGCTCCCACCCCAAGCCCATTTGTCACCGGAGGCCTGTTTGGATGCATATTTTACATTTTGATGGATTCACAATGACTGCATTGTAATTGACCTCTGAGTGTCTGTTGGGTCATCCTCCTGCCTGATTGGTGGCCGAGTTGGCTGCTGGCTGATTTGGCTGATGGCCAGTGATTGTATGGTAAAAGGAAGTGGGTGTAAAGTTGTTGCTGCCAGTAAGGGCTCTTTGTGTTGAAGGCAAGGTTAGATTCAAATTTTGCACATTATCCCAAAACTCCCAGGAGGATCTTTGTTTAAAAAAAAAAAAGAAACACAAAACTGGGAACCGTGAATAATGATACATTATGAAAAAGATGCATCGTGGCTGTCATTTCCATGAACTCACATGACGTCACAGCCTTTTAACCACCTGTCACAAGCCATCCATTGAGTACAATCTCATCAAATCTTTGCCGCTGGTCAACTCATTTTCACGATCATGAATGGGCGTCCGTTCCTCAGCAGAAGGGTTCCGCATTCAGATAGGCTTACCCTCCAGAATCCGTCCCCAGGTTAGTGTTAATTAGTATGTGTTAATTAGTTAGTGTGGTCATGCCCCAGGAGAGCATCTGGAGCTTTGGTGTGAGTTGAGAGAAAGGCCTCCTTACACTGGTGCGGCACCCTTTTCAGAGATGGAGGTTTCACAGCTAAGTGCCTCATAATGTGAACGCATTATGAAACGGGCAAATCAACTCAACTCAACCCCCACCCCACCTCAACGCAACCAAACCCAACCTTACCTGAGAAGAACAGCCCTCAGACCAATCAAAGCGGTCAATGCTTTGACTCAGGATTGCCAAACCTGGCAGAGTATTATGGTGTGGAGCCTGTTTTTTATTTTTTATTTATTTTTTTATCTCAGTTCACCTAACTTACTATCTAAATTATGGCACACTGAGTTCTGATATTGAGAAATACTCTGTGAGAATTATTTCAAAAGGTGTGTTATGACATTCTTAGTGTATTACCATGTGTCTTATCACACAGCCTTTTCTCATTCCCATCACCCTGCCTTGCTTGTGTGTGTTACGGAAACTGAGAACTTTTAGCCTTTTTCAAACTTTGCCAAGTCTACTCATATTGTTGGAATGTCATCACATTCATTCTAGCCTCTCTTTTAACACAAATGTCTATGACATTGTCTGTGCTTGATTGTTTTGTAGCGTTGTACGCACAGACATACCCCCCTAACACATACAGTGCACACAACACAAACCCGCAGTCATTTACATGTACACTTGCATACAATATGTACACATACATGTACACCCTAACATACACACAACACAAACTGTGCATATGGATTTGTGTGTGTGTTATGTGTGTATTCTGATTGTGCTGACGAGCTGACGAGCCTCGTTCACTATATTCTCTCTGAAGTGGAAACACGGCTTGGGAAAGTGTGAATCATTTCTCGTTCAAGTCCATGCAGACCACTTTGGTAAATATTTGAACAATATTGGGATCTGGGCAGAGTTGTAAGAAGATGAAAGGAAGCTGGCTCTGCAGGGAGGAGGCAACCCAGATAGGAGCCAGTTCTGGGACAGATGTGTCCCGAATCTGGCCTGGAACCACCCAATTGGCACCACATCATGGCCAGATCTGTTACTGGGGCAGCTAGGGCTATGAGGAAGGGAATTTTTGTAAATGTTTTTTTTTTTTTTTTTTCTGGCTTAGGCTGATCTCCTCTCTTGCTCCTAGTGAGGAACTGAAGGGCTGTCTGCGGTCTCGAGTATCCCAGGATGCCGTGGGTGGTATTTGCATGGGTGCCCTGTCGAGCCGATCCCCAAACAGCAGCTTGATTTCCCTGTCAAAAGCCTGTCTGACTCCCAGAGCAAAGTTTGGAAATCAGGAGAGAAATTGGCAGCGTGTCAAAGTTGGCCAGCCACAGCAGGCAGCAAAACGAACTAAAAGGAAAAAAAAAGATAGAGAGAGAAAAAGACAAGAACAAGGTAGACCGGGAGTGGTGAGGAATAAAGGGATAGAAGAAGACAGAAGAGCGAGAGAGAGAGAGAGAGAGAGCGAGAGCGAGAGCGAGAACGTGTGTGAGAGAGCGGCAGATATATTAAGAGGATGGAGTGATTTGATTGAGAAGTGCTGTGGTATCGGTTGCGTGCCTCTAAACCCCTTCTCGCCGTAAGGATCCATGACTCATTCTCATGCAAGCACAGACCCCGTGCCCCGACCGACCGCTCCCAAACGCAGGACACACGGGAGCGCAAGGGAAGTTAGCCGCAGACAAGTCAAAACTTGAATGCCGATAAATGTATTTCTAAAATCTGATTCCCATCAAGGCTAATGTCTAAACACGCCTTTTGAGAAAGGTCAAACGAGAGTAAAATTCAGGAGAAGCTGAACTTGCACATTTGAACGGTGAGTTGGCTTTTTGGGCAGATATCGCACTCTGCATAGTACCTACTTGTATTTATATCCACACATTCATATTAGTCTCCCGCGCTGAGCATCTGGGGCAGCAGAAGGGGAGGCACATTTTGAACTGAAACTCAAACAGACACCACAGAAATGCTGAGAAACCCAAAATAAACACAGAGATGGAAATAGACACACAAATACACACACACACACACACACACACACACACACACACAGTTGCCATGTTCTTTGGCTTTGTCAAAATGAATTATTTTAAGGTCTACCTGAGGCCAAAATCTGTTCAAATGTTCTATGGAGAGTACAATCTGAGCTAAAAAAACAGACACAAGTCCACACATTTTTAGAGTTGAGCTTTTGCATGAGGTTGCATATCTGGATGGGTTGAGGTCAGAGTGGGTGTCAAATTGTATTCATAGGCTGGGTTTGATGTGTGTTAGATGATGTAGGTTGTGTTAGGTCATGTGAGTATGGCCTGGACCATGGTGGATTTGTGCTTGCTGGCCAATCTGATGGTCTGATTAAGCTTAAATCGGTGTGTACACAACTGTAATTTACTTGAAAAGATTTTAGTCATTTTCTTTTTCTCTCCGTCTCGCTCTTTCCATCTCTGTCTCCCTCCTCTTCCTTCTGTCTCAATCTCTCTCTTTACATTCCTTTACATTAATCTCCCTCTCTCTCTCTCTCTCTCTCTCTCTCTCGTGCGCTCTCTCTTTTTGTCGCTCTCTTCCCTCTCTCCCTTCCTAATCGACCCCTCTTTCCTTCTCTCCCCACAGCATGACAGACGTGATAAACACCAGAGAGCCTGGTCGGGAGGACTTCAGTGTGGACGGGGCCCCTGGGGAAAAGGGCATCGCCTTCCAGGTCATTACACTACCCAGCAGATCAATCAGTCAATCAACCAATCCATACCAATCAGTCAGTCAATGAGCAAATTACTATATTCTGTGGCTCGTTGATGACTTCGAATGACCAGTTTCATGTACTAGATTACGCATCCGCCAGCATCCGTCGATTTTTAGCCAATGAGACGTTTTAGTGAGGCTAATCAAGCCTAATTATGGGCAGTTTCAATCTATCAAACAGTCAATGCGGTTTGTAATCAGTCAAAGAACAAAAGCTCCAACAGCATTGCTCTTGTTTCTAGGCTGCATCAGTAGAGCTGAACTCAACTGAATGGAGTCTTCCCAACTGAAATTAATTGAGTCACTCTTTGCCGTCTTCCAGATCTTTCCGGACAGCCGTGAGCGCTACCCGAAGCTGTCTGAGCGTCTGCCGTCCATCGTGGTGGAGCCCACGGAGGGGGAGGTGGAGAGCGGAGAGCTACGGTGGCCCCCGGAGAACGTGAGGAGCACGGACGTATCCCACAGACCCACACACACGAGTGCCGCTCCAGAGCCGAGAGGAGGTGAAGGATGCACACACACACACACAAGCTAACAACCACAAACAAACACACATATAGAAATGCACAGACTCAGACGCACACACACACACACACACACACACTCATACACACACATATGCACACACACACATGCACAGGCAAAGACACAAACACACTATTCCACAGCAGACTGCACAAGAGCTGAAAAGAAGCAAGGCATAGACACACACACACACACACACACACACACACACACACAGTCACTATTTGACACCAGACTACATAAGGCCAGAAGACAGACACAAACACATGAAGGCACAACACAAACAGTCCAGACCACTCACTCACCTAAAGTAACCAACATTGCGTCACCCCATCCCTCATCGGTCTTGATCCAGTGACCTTGTGACCCTGGGTTCCTGGGAGGTAAATGTTATGTGTGTTAGCTTTGTCGCTAGCATCCCTCTCGAGTGCCTGGGGTGAGAGTGGTCACTCTAACCTGCTCGTTATTACTTGGACAACTCACCGTCAGCCTGTGCTGCTCATACGTGTGTTCCCTTGAAAACGCACCTTCTCCCAATCTGTATATACACTTATTACATGAGATTAAGTTAAGTCATGAATCCATCCAAACCAAGTTGTTTCAAATTATCAACGTAAAATCTACCTGAAATCATGAATACATGAAATCATTCTTACTGTATTGAAAGACATGTCGTGTCAGTTGTGGTAATATCCTGCAAGTGATTCGATTCAACTCATTTAAATTCATGTCAGTTCAGTTCATTAGGCTTTGTCTTCAACGTGCAGCTGCAGGTGACTCTCAATCACTCGTGTGCACCACCCCCCCCCCCCCCCCCCCACACACACACACACACACACACACACACACACACTTATGTCCAGGTGTCTGCCACAGGTGTAAGGTTAGTGCTGATTCAATGCCTGCAGAACTGGGAGTAATGACAGGCTACGCGGAAAGTTTACTGAGGGTTTGGTGGAGTTGTCTGTGGCTTTGTCTCAGAGGCTCACAGTGTATCGCTGGAAGATGACAGCTGTCAGAATTAAGGCTGACAAGACCGCCAGACAGGCGTGATTGAGCCTTCTCCACACTGTCAGAATAACTTTCTCTCAACGTGTGCCAATGTGTGTGTGTCTAGCTATGTGAACATCCAAGTATGCCAGTGTGTGTGAGTGTGAATGTCTAGCTATGTGAACATCCAAGTATGCCAATGTGTGTAAGTGTGTGTGTGCACATGTGTGTTTGTCAAGAGTGAGTGTGTTTGTGTGTATGTGTTTACCTCTGGTTGTCTGTGTGAGACAGTCCTTGCGAGACTGAGGACATGCACTACTAATAATTGCGGTAATGCACTGTAATGCATTCTTCCCTTTGGAAGCTCTGCCCCTATGGTGCATACCTAGATTCTTCCATATACTGTAATCTTTTTAATTATTATTTATTTAATCTTTCAGTTCAGTTCAATTATTTTTAATTCAGTTCAATTCAGTTCAATTCAGTTCAATTCAAGAATCTCCCACATAGTCTTTAATGCACACATTCCTCTCTCCTTTCATCCCCCATGAATCTTCTGTGCTCTCTGTTCTTACAGGGAGCCTTGGACTCATTTGTTAAGATTATAAACTGGAGTGTAAATGTTAACGGCGGAGACTGGAATAGGGAGAAAGAATCATGGCTGTGTTTTTTTTTTTTTCTGTTCATCTGGACTATCTGATGATTTCTGTGGTGATATTGGAAAGTGTTTTTAAAAAAAAAAAAAAAATTATTTGTAAGAATCTCTGTCGAAGAGACATCTATTGTGAGGACACCAGCAAAATAGGCAACAGTCGATACAAGGCAAAAAACGAATAAATACACACACAGATCGATGATCGACATTGATGCAGGCACAGTGATGTTTATTTGTGAAAAATAAATATATAAAACCTAATCTAGTGCTATGTGTGATTGAGCTAGTTAAATTCTCATCTACAGCAATAATTACCATCAACTTGCTATTCTTTCCTCAACCATAATCATCATGAGCAATCAACACAACACAATAGCTATCAAAACAAGATTGATGCTTTTGTACCAGAGGTGGAAAGTACTGGTTCAAAATTATTTCCCTGTATTTTGTGGCCAATATCTGGAGTTATAAATAGTCAATGATTGTGATATGAAATTGTTATGTCATTAGGCACTAGCTGCCATAACAACTAATTAACGTATATGTTATCTGCCATGACATGGCTCATAAATACTATAACAGGTGAGTTAAGTGAGAGGACCTATATTGGCATAATGAAGATGTATTTACTGGAAAGCAGTTGATGTGAAACTGCTAACTGGTGCAGGCTCGTGGATTATTCAACATTTAATTAACTTTATCTCATCTCTTCCTTTGTTCTCTACTCTTATTTTATTCTTTCCTCTCCTTTTCTTTCTTCTCTCATTCTCTTCTATCCTTATTACCCCTGCTCTCGTGTCCTTTCATATTCTCTCATGTCCTCTTCTCCTCTTCTCTCTTCTCTCCAGCTGAGGAGCAGGCCAGGGGTGTGGATTCATCAGAAGGCGCTAAGCAAGACTCAAACTGAAGAGGAACCAGCCTGCCCCCCCCCTCCACCGCCCAAACCCCCAGCCACCTCTCGGCCCCTCTCTTCCTCAGTTAACTGCCCCTCTTCCAAACCCTCCCATCTCCCCCCTCCTCCTCCACCCCCCACCCCCAGTGTGACTGTGTGCCTCCACAGGCAGAAAGAACACACTTCCTCCCTGTCCATCCCAGCCACCTCCATGTGTGTCCACTCCCCACCTCTCTCTGTCTCCATCCCTCCCCCCGCCCCACTCTCTTACTCTCTTCGCTTGGAGACACACTTCAAGGGTCTGCTGACTGATAGCGATAGGGAGTCTGGAAATGAAATCTCTGCTGCTTATGAGGGGGTGCTACGACCTGATGGCTCACAGTGCCAAAGCGGCGGGGTTGCACACTGGAATTACTTCTTATTGAAACACTAGTTCACACTCGCCAGACACTGTACCAGATAGCTCTGTTTTATTTTTACTGGACATCTGTGGGTTAGATCACTCATGATATGTTCTGTTCTGTGTGTAATATACACTGAAATTTCCTGTGACAAATACTGGTGGAAAGGGATAACCCGTATGCCACTGTGTATGTGTCTGATGGAGAGTACTGCTGTAGATGGTGGGTGTGTAGAAACGGAACAAGTCTGAAAGCCCACATAGTGGATGTCTGGGAGTGGGGACGTGTGCAGCGTGTCTGAAAGAATCTGCCGCTTACTTGAAACTTCAAAAGTGTCTGCCAGTCTGTCATGCCAACTCATCATGCCACACTCATCTCAAAGACCTTTATAGTTTTTTCTCTCTCCCTCTCCCTCTCACTCTCTCCGTGTGTCTCTATCTCTCATTCTTTATTTTTCCAACATGAACACCACACACCCAGACACGCACATATACAGACACACACATGTACACTCCGACAGATACACACACACACACACACACACAATGCGCCTGTTGATGGATTCTAGATAGTGCCTTCAGCTTCTTTGTTGGTTTAGCTTAGAAACAAACAGAACACAGATGCATTCACCTAAAGTAAGAAATATATGGCAAATATTCATTAGTGAAACATCTACTTGTTACATTAAAAAACAGTTCCAATAATAATAATTTCCAGTTGTCATAATTAGATTGCACTTCTGTGTATTATGTATTTAGAGACTAAATAATTACATTGTGTTTTGTCAACATGGACTAGTGTAATATGACTAATGTTGGCTCCTAGTGTGAGATGATTCACCAACATATGTCATTTAAAATATAATGTAACAAGTCAATAGAGAATGTTTATGCTTCAGGAGGAAAGATAATTATCTTTTTAATAAACTCTAGTCTGAAAAACAAAACATGTTTCACTTTTGTTTGCATTTGAGGATCTGAAATTGTGACACCCTCTGTCAAGGATTTGAATGTATTTGAGTTTTATACTTCATATGTATGAAGTGACAAAAAGGAAACAGTAAGTGTTTTTTTTTTTTGTGTGCTTAATTTAAGGTTTGGTCGCTCCACTTTCCTGGTAAGAACTGTTGTCAGCATAATCTCAGATGCTTCACTGTTTAGTAAATGTTACAATTTGTCAAAATGCCACAGCACACTTTTGTCTGCTGTTTTCTTTCACATTTACATAGAGGCTCATGGGCATGCCATCCATCTCTTATGTTTATAGAACATAACAAACAACAAGTGTTTGAAACAAACAAGTGTTTTTCCCCCACTATGATTGCATATGTAACAGCCCTGACGTGTGTGGGACACAACATGGCACTCTCTCTGCACTCATAGAGCACATCGTGGGCGTGCAGGTACTCCTGTGCTGCCAGTGCATCCCCCTCTTTTTCTCTCTCATTCCTCTTTCTTCCTCTTCTCTATTCTTCATTTGGTCGTGACCTTTCTGCCGACAGCTCTGTGATGAACACTTTAGTGCCAAGAAGGAGGTCACGCACAACGAAACGGGAGTGGTTGATGAACAAAGAAAGAGGGTAAAAGTGTGTGTGTGTGTGTGCATGTAGGTATCTGTGTTGGTGTGTGAGACAGAGAGAGACAAAGTTGGGAATGTCTTTTTCAAATTAAAACGTTTAAAAACTATGCCAAGTCCTCAAAAGCTGACGACCATGGCTGAAGCCCACCTCTGTTCAGTCCTGTGACAAACTACTACAGCCAGACCAGACATACCGCAGATGAATTGTTAAGATGAAGATGCCTGCTGAATCCTAGACAACTCTTCTAGGATTAACTTGACCTCTGCACATCATTGTGGTGACAGCGAGGAATACCAAGCTGAGCATTTAATCTTCCATCAATACAAACATCCGCTCCACTCGCTGTTTCATTAACATCTACTCAGACTTGACACTTGATGTTAACTCCTTTGGGGCTGGGGGATTGAAGTAGGCTTACTTTGTGTCTCTCTGCTCCGTGTGAATTACATAAATTAAGCTACACTAACCTAGGAAGGAGGGATGTGAGCTATGATGTTATGTCTATGATATGTTTAATATCTATCAAATTAATTATAGTACATTTAAATGTGAGGTCAATGCAGCATGTCGCAGCCTCAAAGTTGTCCAACCTATGATACTTCCTGCAGGTCGTCAGCACAACACATTTTTCTTATGGTCAGCTTGTGAATATTTCCGTCCACCCCAGCTTGTGATGCGTACATTTGCGCGGCGTCGCTATGGTGACTACGCCGCTAGCTCAAGCCTGGCTGCTGAAAAGAAGCACTTGACCTATTTTCCTTAAACCTAGCATGGCGATTCCGAATGCAAACGTAGTCAGCTCCCTCATTACCATCATCATTATAATCACAAACACCTGCCGCGTCCCTTCTTTGTGCAGTCGGCCTTCCTTGTGGCTTGATTCAATTTCGATTCTCTCCGCGTCTCTAAAGTGTCTTTCGTTGTCCTGGGATAAAGATGCAACAGACGCCCACTCGTGGCAGTGTTAAAATGGCCTTTGAAGGATCATAATAAAGGTGCGATGCATTTGTTGGCGCAGGTAACAAGTGAGTTTGTTTTAGTGCAACAGCTTTTATCTTGTCTCCCCTCCCCTGCTCTCCCCTTTCTCTCTGCCCATGACAGCTTCAAACGGCGGATTTCAAAGCAAGTCATGATGGGGCAAAAAAGCTATTTAAAACACTCTGCCCCAACCCCCCCTCCTCTCTCTATCTCACACACACACATACACACACACAGTTTAGCGTAGTCAGAAATATTAATTTGGGTGTGTCTGTGAGATATCAGGTGTGCAAGAACAAAGCAAAAAGTTATCAGTATGTCAACCATAACAGTTGTTTACACTTAGTTGTTTAGACTTACTTGTTTACACAAGAGCTCATTAAAATATTATTCAGAAATATTATTCAGTTTTATTACATTACATTCGACAGAAGGCTACTAGTTTTGTTGCTTAGCAACATGTGATAGTTTCAAGAAATAAGTTGGCAGAGGCGAGCTGCAACATTATTTCTTCATTTAATGCAACAATGATTTCCTTAATAACATAATAACTGTTGCATAAGAGCAATATCAAACCGGAAGTTGTGGCGACTGCAATGGCCAACTCACTGAGCATCTGCACTACATCACATCCGATTTTCTAGCAAAGGTAACCGCACCTAGCTGGCTGTTTTCTGTCTGTTCCTCTTTCCCAAAGCATCCCTTAAAAAATGTCCAGACTCAAAGAACCTTCTTTTTACTCCTTTGCATTTAGCATTTGCATTATCTGTAGCCAGCTTTCTTGCCGTGATCTATCACTGATCGACAAGTTGAATAGCATAAATAGCATTGGGTGCTGTCACTGTCACTGTCATCTTCATATCGGGATAAACTGATCCTACCTTCTTTGGTAGGCTTATCTGTGGAGACATGTAGGTCTACTTACTGGGATGTAATTCCATTTTGTTTTTAACTGCTTACACACTGAAACCTGTCACTCAGAAACAGTCATCTGTAAAACCATAAGCTATTTCTCAGCTTTTCAATTTCATAAAAAAACTTTTTGCATAGTTCACTTTCTAAGACACAATGATCAGTCCTTGAACACTTTGCCCTTCAAAATGCAAGACACACATATTAGTTCTAGAGGAGGACATTGGTTGTGATTTTGAAGGGACATAGGAGGCTGGGTACAAAACACCTTTACATCTTTACAAAACATCTAGCTAGCTAAATAGCACACACTCTAGTTACTGGCTAGTTAGTTGTTGTTAGAATGGACTATCCATTTATCTGCAGGGACAATTTAAACAGTTCCCATTCCTAGTTCAGTCATGTTACAGATTCTCACTAACCATTGTTTTGTTTTTCTACTTCCCCTCCTATCGCCTGTGCTTTCATTTGAAGTAGTATGACAGACAAGTGCGTTTCATGAAGTTGCTACACTAGCCTAATTACAAAGCTCCTAGCAAGCTAATGGTATGGGGACCCCATATGGGGTTTCTGGAGATGTCATTGTAGTCTCCTGTATGAAATCATAGATTTGGCACACCCATGGATACACTAGTGACACACACACACACACACACACACACACACACACACACCCTCAAGTAGACTCTTTACAAACTATTTTCTTCATCACAGATAGCACGCCCAAATCAGACAGTATGAACCCGTGCAATTTGTCATACACACAAACACACCTATGCTCACACACCAACACACACACACACACACACACACACACACACTTAGAGGAGGGAAAACACAGATATTTACAGTAAAATCACATTAAAGTTGATTTATCACTGGGCATTAATTTAAAGTAGATAAACCAACATTCATCTGCTTTTTTTCTGAGTCTTGAACAAAAATGTGACAGAGAATGTCAAAAATAAAGTGATACAATCAGAGCGAAAAGAGAGAGAGAGAGAGACGCAACAGGAAAAAGCCAAAATACACATTCTTTGTTTCCAGCTGGGATGACTACAGTGCAGAAATGAATTTCCTAACTCTGGGCAAATAGTAAGGGAATTCAAAACAGGAGATGGCAATGCACACAAACACACCAAGTGTACTCTCCAGTGATGAGAGCTTCAACTGTAACCTTTCTTAATGCGTTCTAAATGTCAGCTCAATCAATTCCACATCAAAGAGCGCTGTACTGAGGTGTGCATGTGTGTGTGTGTGTGTTTCTGTGTGTGGTTGTGTTTGTGTGTTTGTGTATGTGTGTGAGAGCGAGAACGAGTGTCCTTGACCTATATGACAAGACTAACCATCATTTCAGACTCTTTGTCTGAATATATATGTATACATATGTACTCACCCCGCCACAGAATGAAATGCCACTTTGAGAAAATCAAGTGGTTGTTTGGCAACCATAAACACATTACAGATACTAACAATCTTTTCTCTGTTAGGATGACTGGTAACAGCTCACTGAGGTAGCGGCCCAATCAGAATGATTGATGGCAGTGTGTGATTCTTTTCTTAAGAGGCCTCTATATTTAGAGAGAAAGAGAGTGAGTGAGAAAGAGAGAACAGAAGAGAGAGATAAAGAGAGAGAGAGAGAAGAGAGAGGGGAAGAAAGGGGGGAGAGAAAGGGTAATGAGAGCTTTGTATTGAAGCTAGGATGCACCCAAGGGATCTAAATATCATGACAAATCTTCACAGGTGTGTGAATGTGCTGAGCGCACAATGGATCTATGTAGGTAATTATATGCTGTGTGTGCTTGACAGTGTGTGTGTGTGTGTGTGTGTCAACTTGCCTACCTGTTTTACCTTCCTTTATAGAATTATATGAACATTACAGTAATATGCTTTTGATGAATATGATCCATTTATTTCTATGTGCATTTGTCTTGTATACATATATGTTCTGTATTCTTTCCATTTCTTGATGGAGAACTACATTCATACCTCACAATGAAGACAAATTCCATGTGGTGTATTTAAGCAATAAGCCCCAAGAGGCCGTGTTTTGCGCTAATTTTAGAACAGGTAAGGGGAGTTGTTAGGCACGACGCAAAGTGTGTGTGTGTGTGTGTGTGTGTGTGTGTGTGTGTGTGTGTGTGTGTGTGTGTTCATTACCACTGCTGTGGGAGAGGTGCTACCAAAAGAAGTGACTGTTGTATGTTCAAGCATCCATGCATATTGCCATGATGTATTTTGTAACACCCCTGATGTTGTGCTTTCAGACAAAGGTCAAAAAGTGTTTCATCTTCGAAGTTATGTTGTGATTCTGACCTATATGGCCGTCCCCCGACCTAAGCTTAGATCCATGGGTGACCGCGCCTTTGCTGTTGCACCCCCCTAGATTGTGGAATAGCACCCCCCTCTCTTTTAGATCTGCCCCCTCTATTGAATCTTTCAAGTCCAGGCTCAAAACACGTTTATTTTTTATCATTTGGATCCTCCTGATCTGAATTGATGATTTGCACACTTGCACTGTGTATATAGATGCTTATGTGGGTGTTTTGTTTCTGTTTTTATTTGATTTTATATTTGATTGTGATTGTACAGCACTTTGGTCAATGTGAGTTGTTTTTAAATGTGCTTCATAAATACATTTGATTTGACTTGTCTTGACTCTATATGGACATAGCCTTCTCTGATAAACTGATCGAGTACCAGCCCTTACTTGCAATTATAAAACAATTGGGTTCTATCGAATTATTTTGCATTTTCTGATTGGACGAGAGACGTTCCATGAGTTGGAATACCCCAGGACATCCCAACTCGGACTTGTGGCCTCCGGCCTCGTGGCTACGGCCGAATACCACCCGTGAGAATATCCCTTACCTACCCCACTCGCACTCGTACTATATTGCTTAAATATCAGTAAGCTGTGTCATGTCATTGGTGATATTGATATTTGGCAGACATGTAGGGCATGTTCCCAAACTAACAATTAGTGGGTTGTGATTGGCATGCTTACCTAAGAAAGAAATGTAGACAGCTGGCAAAATTCGGCTCCATCGCTGGAACAGGCAGCCTTGCTGTGTGGCGCAGGTGATGTTTTCTGTACCCATGAGTGTCAATTTTACCTCTGGAAACATTTGAATCCCTTTTGTTGGCAATGTGTGTGTGTGTGTGTGTTCATGTTTAATTGTGCATTAATAGTGATGTGTGTACAGGCAGTAGGAGCAGTGGTAGTGTTGGTCTTTTATGTCTCAGTAGAGTAAACCTGTGTATTTAAGTGTGTGTACACTTCAGTGTCTTTGTAATGTGTGTGTGTGTGTGTGTGTGTTGTGGTGTGTGTGTGTAGTGGACTGTATTTGAGTGTCCAATGGAGGGTGTGTTTGTGTGTGTGTGTGTGTGTGTGTGTGTGTGTGTGTGTACACACCTCAGTGTCTTTGTAATGTGTTTTTGTGTGTGTGTGTGTGTGTGTGTGTACACCTCAGTGTCTTTGTAATGTGTTTTTGTGTGTGTGTGTGTGTTGTGGTGTGTGTGTGTAGTGGACTGTATTTGAGTGTCCAATGGAGGGTGTGTTTGTGTGTGTGTGTGTGTGTGTAGTGTTCATTTGAGTGTCCAGTGGAGTGTGTGTGTAGCTGCTGCAGCTCTAAGCCTGAGAGATCCAATCTGCTTTGGTTTCCTGCAGGGACCCTCTGCCTTTCCCTCAGCAGACTGTCACAGATCCCATCACACCTCTCACCTCACAACACACCATCTCTCTCTCTCTCTTTCTCATAACCCTCTTTCTTTACCCCCCCTCTCTCTCTCTCTTTCTCATAACCCTCTTTCTCTACCCTCTCTCTCTCTCTCTCTCGCTTTCTCATAACCCTCTTTCTCTACCCTCTCTCTCTCTCTTTCTCATAACCCTCTTTCTTTACCCTCTTTCTCTCTCTTTCTCATAACCCTCTCTCTCTTTCTCTACCCTCTTTCTCTCCCTCTCTCTCTCTCTCTCTCTCTCTCTCTCTCTCTCTATACGTGGCCCCACACCTTAACTATGCCAACACCATATTATGAGAACATACCACACCAACTGAATATCAGGTAATTGAATATCATCAGCAACCAGGAACAGACCCTTGTTTATTTTGACCCTGTTTACCACCATTTATGAGAGAAAAGGCTGATGTTATCAGTAACTTGAAATAAATCATGTTCAACTCTGACCCTTGATTCCTTGAGGAAAAAAATGTACATTGACATAATGGTTCAATAAAGGCCTCTCTCACCTTCTCTCTCTCCTCTCTCTTCTTTTCTCCCTCGCTCCTCTCTCTCGACTTTCCCTTTCCTTCTCTGTCAGTCTGTCTTTTTCCTCTCACTTTCTTTCTTTCCCTCCTGCTTTTTTTCTCTGTGTGTGTCTATCACAACCCCCTCTTGCTCTCTCTCTCTCTGCTCCCTGCCTTTCACTCCTTTATTTCTTTCCCTATCACGCTTTCTCTCTCTGGGTCTGACACACTCTTTCCCACTATCTCTCTCCCTCGTTCTCCTCCTTTCTTTCTGTATCCATTTTCCTCTTGTGTCTCTGTTGGCTGTCCTCTCCATCTTACTCCCTCTCTCTCTCTCTCTCTTTACATCCTCCTATTTCTTCTCTTTCTCTTGATATTTTCTTTTTTTTCCATTCCATCTTTCCCCTTCCTCTATGCCTATCAATCTAGCTCAATCCTGCAGGCTTTACTGGTGTGACATAAACACACTTTTGCAATGCAAAGCCACTTTTGCATATCTGTCTGGCTATTTCCTTCTCTCTTGGGTTTTTCTGAATCCATCTCTTCCTTTTCTTTTGTTTTCTACCTCTATTTCGGTCCCTCTTTTTTCCTCCCCCTCTCCCCTCCTCTCCTCCCCCTCTCCCCTCCTCTCCTCTTCTGTCCTCTCACTGTCATGGCTTTTCTCCTAGTCTCTTCTCTCTGTCTCTCTCCATGCCTTTTCTCCTTTTTCTCCTCTGCACACAGTCTCACACACACATACACACACAAACACAAACACACACACACACACACACACACACACACACACACACACACACACACACACACACACACACACAGACACAGACACACACACACATACACACACAAACACACACACACAGACACACACCAGCCTCAGCAGTCAGACACAGAGGGAGTAAAGTATTAATAGTCGTTGGATTTATCACTGTTCCCATCCACAGCCATAGCGAGTGCTGCGCTGCGCTGGTGTCAGAGGACCCGCACCGTGATGAAGTGTCTGCCGGCTCTATCTGGACCCAGACGGGCCGGGCCGGTCTGGTTTGGGTCGGGTCACTGTGGGTCGATTCTGAACCATCTCGCCAATGGCTACATCGATTCTCTGATATTAAACGAGGCCTATAGGGAACTGAGTAATCCCTCTGTCCAGTATGCTTATTTATAGTCTGCCATAGAATGGTCAGAGGTTACAGGCAATGATCCAGAATAATAGTTTTTATATCCTGTGCTTATTGACCTTAACATATGATCAGTCTCTTTTTCCTATGCTGCAAAGATAATCTGCATGTTGCTTGAACCAAAAACCTTAATGTATTATTTTGATGTTGTTTGACATTATCTGAATCTCTGTAAACGGTCAATTATTAACAAATGTTTCTTGTGGACGTGATGTGCCTCTCTCCCTCTCTCCGTCCTCTTTTCTGCAGTTGTTTTTGCATAAATATCCCCCATCTCTTCTGTGTGAAACCTGTAGTAGAGTAAAACATCTGGTTCCAGGAGAGGAAGACTGTGAGAGGGACAATGCATTGCTGATTGCCTCTGTGGAATATGGTGTGTGCCATGATTGCTGTGAGATGATATGTGATTGTTTGGTGATTGTAGAAAATTCCCACTCTCGTAAAGCCAGGGACAAACACAGTAACACACACACACACACACACACACGCACACACACACGCACACACACACACACACACACACACACACACACACACACACACACAGGATAAGGTAAGAGAAAATTTAAAATGTAGACGTGTGGCTTCTGGATTACGACTTACATGGCGAATATTTTTAGCCCTTTTCTCCTCCCTCTCCTCTCCCTCTCCTCTTTCTCCCTGTGGCTTAGACAGACCATCCTCATTATCAATGAAACAAATCCTTCTGGAGCAGCTAAAACTAGGAACTAGGAGAAAGGTGCAGCTTCCTCAAACTAAACTCATATTACTGACTCTTTTTTTCAGCGTTCTGCAAAGCTGTCAGTTCGTGTATATTGCAATCACCCTCAGCTCAAACAATATTTATCTAGAATGAGAGTAGATCCACACTAGATCAGGGAGAGATATACTCTAGAGATGATATCTGGAATGTTCATACAGTTTATTCTGCAATGGGAGTGGATCATAACACAGTGGATAAAGGCTAAGTGCTGTAAGGTTATCATTAAATACAGTTAGGTTCACATCTACCTGTGTGTGTGTTTGTGTTTGTGTGTGTGTGTGTGTGTGTGTGTGTGTGTGTGTGTGTGTGTGTGTGTGTGTATGAATGTGTGTATTTGTATCATACATCCCTTTATTTTTGGTTTAATTGAAGAGGGTGTTTGTTCTCAGTGCAAAACAGTTGCATTTCTAAACAAAAACAAAGCGTAAGACACCTCAGACAAGGAAGTCTCTCCTACATGGTGTTCTACCCCATGAGCCTTTGAAGTGGAAGTGTAGCATTCCTCTATGAGGCCAGCAGCAGATCATCGCCCATCCCAGCTGCTTCCTGATCTCACTGATAAAGTGCTCGTTTTATCTGGGGCCCCTCTTTTTCACGAGCTGATTATCATCCATCTCCACCTTTCATCCCCATGAAACTGAGCTGTTAAAAACCTGCAGGTGAGAGGAGAGGGGGTGGGTGGAGGAGGAGTGGTGGAGGTGGAGTGGTGGAGGGGGAGAGAGAGATCAGACAGCCAGACGGGTTTTTTTTTTTATATGACTGTGGCATAATTCAAGCATTTCAATCAGGCACTATTTTTAACACCACTATCTGATAAACTGGGGTCCTGTGGTGCTGCCACTGGCGTTTCACCTCCCTCCCATCCTCTATGTCTCCTCCTTCCCTCCAATTCCTCCTAACCTCTCTGCCTCTCACTCCCAAATATGTTACAATATACTCCTTTCATCTGCATCAACATAAACATGTGCAGTAACCAACGGTATTTATCCTTCATATACACTCTTTACCTGCATTAATGTAAATATGTGCAGTGACCAACAGTACTTATCCTTCATATAAATTATATACATTCAAATTAATTTCACATAAAATAATGTGATTACACAATCACAGGCACAAATGATGGTCAAGAATGAAACCCAAAAATGCAATGTGGTGAGTTTTCAATGGGTGGTATTTATTTTGTTGAAATGACTGGAGCAAATGGAGAATCAATCCTGACTTTTTGTTATTCACACAGTGAGCACACACCTAATGGAAAAGCAGAAGAGGTTTCATCTGAGTGGGAACCAGTGTCTAATATATGGGTTAACTGGGGTCAAAAACCTGGAGTGATGGTGGAGATTTGAGGAGCATCTAATTTTGGTTGATTGAAGCTCTTATCCCTGTGTGTGTGTGTGTGTGTGTGTGTGTGTGTGTGTGTGTGTGTGTGTGTGTGTGTGTGTGTGAGTGTATAACAAAATATATGAACGCGTGTGTGAAAATGTGTATGTCTTTATGTGTAAACAACAATGTATGAATGAATGTGAACATATGTATGTGTGTGTGTGTGTGTGTGAAAGAGAGAGAGTGTATAACTAAATATATGAATGTGTGTGTAAAAATGTGTATGTCTATATGTGTAAACAACAATGTGTGCGTGAATGTGAGCATGTGTATGTGTGTGTTTGTTTGTGTGTGTGTGTATGTATGTAAACTTGAATGTGTGTGTGTGTGTGTAAGAAACACCTGCCTCTCAGATAGCTCAGACAAGGAGTGTTCCCAGACAGAGCCTGTAGGGTGTGAAGCCTGAAAAAGGGAGCGCAGCATGAAGCTTTCACACTTAAACCCTAAATATACACCCCTGTTGTCTAAAGAGATGTCAAACATACACACACACACACACACACACACACACACACACACACACACACACACACACACACACACACACACACACACACACACACACACATACTCACAAATAAAAGTATTGGAGCCACAGAGACTTATACAACTTTTTATGTAGAAATTACAAGCACACACATGCTCGTACCCACATTTCAAACACACACACACACACACTCACACACACACACACACACACACACACACGCACATATCTCAAACAGGTATATCCTCACCACTGTGTTTGCTCTGTGCCATCTTTATTATATGCAAATCTCTCAGTAGATAAATGCAGACACCATACACAGTTCTCTAAATCTGACAAGAGTTACTTCCTACTGATAATGAACAACTGCACTCACACACACACACCAGTTCTGATCTAGCTGTTAGTTGGTAAGTGTCAATGTTCTCACTCCCTGAAGAAGCATAAATAAATACATACATACACACACACACACACACACACAGATACATACATACCTATATATACACACACACATACATACCAACATACACACACACACACTTACATACATACATACTGTACATACACACACACACACACACACACACATACATACATACATACATACATACATACATACATACATACATACATACATACATACATACATACATACATACACACACACACACACACATACATACATACATACACACTCACACACACACACACACACAAACACACACACATACATACCAACATACACACACACACACACACATACATACATACATACATACATACACACACACACATACATACATACATACATACAAACATACCAACACACACACATCCATATTCACACGTACATACCAACATACATACATACATTCCTAACATAGTGTATGTTCATGTACGTACTCGTATAGAGACTGTGGTAAGACCACACAACCAAATTGCTCCTCACCCACCATGCCTCTGAAGACCTCTCAGATCAGAGGGCATGGTCAGAGAGATGGAGACCTACAGTCCACATCAGCGGCTTATCCAGTGGACATCTGGACAAACACATTAAAGGCTGAAAGTCTCTTTCGCACAGAATAGAGGGGAGGCTTACGATGTATTTGCAATCAAACACATATATTTGTACATTAATTATACTCTTTTTAATATTTTGGGAAGAAAGCTATTTGGCGAAAAACCATAGAAAATGGCAAAAGACTGAAGACTACAGGAGATGAGAGAGGGACAGAATGGAATGAGAGAAGAGGAGAAGAAAAGAGGATGAAATGAGAGGATGAGAGAAGTTTGTGATAATGTGCTGCACTGTATGCTAAGCTAGCAGTGCAGGATGAGCACTGAGAGCTGGATGACAGGCTGGGATGAGTTTAATCCCCCCCCCACACACACAGAGTATAAACTATACTGTACAGCCGCAAATGTCCCCATATACAACACAATAACACACAACTACTTAGGCAAAACATCATCTACTCAGTTCACATCGGCCGGGGCATAGACTTGAGGAGAATTTGTCATGACAGTGACACCTCATAGTAAACCCTCTATCCTTATTGCACATGATCACACGTGAACACAGATAGGCATTAATGCACACCACAACATTTGGCTGATCTCACAAGTTAATACAACACAGATGCACTCATGTTTTACAGACCAGAATGTGTTACTAGTGTGTTTTCACAAGATTGCACTACTAGACTGACTAAAAAGCCCCATGGAATCACCTTGGCAAAAATTACACATGCAGTATATTTACATCATGGATATGCAACAGATTGGTGTGCTATATTAAACCCTCAAAATGTCACTGGAATGCAAATGTTTTGTGACTCCAGTTTGAGAAAAAAGAAAATCCCACTGCTTTGAACAAACCCCAAGGCTTCCCCTTCAAACCGATTCTCAAGATCATCTAATGTGTGTTATACAAGTCACAACTTAACATTCAGCGGGAGACATGATGCCAATTATGAACCGTGCGTGCAGTGAGCGAGGTGGAGAGGAAATACTGCTATGACATGTCTGAGCTAGACCAAACCGAGAAGCAGATTGCGCCTTCAACAGAAAAGGTCACCAGGTCAAGGATTTGCATTAAATTAGCATAATCGTGTCAACAAACGAGGAGTCTGTCTATGCTCCTGATCCTGCTGCTGTAGCCCTGGGTCTCTATTCACAGAGGTGGAGAAGTGTGCCTTTGATGTCAGCAGATGCAAAAAGGTTGGGGTCTTTTTTCCTGAGCCAGCCTTTATTCGGTTTCACAGACACTAAAAATTACATTCTAATATAACATGTTGAATATATCTCTAAATACCATTTAGACATAGACATTGATGTCTTATTCTCCTGTAAGATTACATTTAAACAAGCCACTCATACATCAAACTCTTTAGATGATATTTGTATTCATTGAATAGCCTTCTGTAACTTATGTACATCAGAGAGCTTTTTTATGTCTTTGTCTGATGATTATTGGTTTGTATTTTACCATGTAAAAAATGGAGATGAGTTGAAGAATAAAGTACGTTGATGGAGTCAAATGTGGTGTCCTGATGCCCTCTAGTGGTTCCGATACACACACACACACACACACACACACACACACACACACACACACACAGAGATACAGTACATATACACACGTACATACCATACCATACATACATCTGCAAAATAGAGAAGTAAAGAAATGAAGTACAAGTTAAAATGTAAACATACACTTTGGTAGAGCAATGCTAAAATTAACACACACATGTTATACATACTGTATATGCATTTGTTTAAATGTGGGGTCTTTCATGCTTGCTGTCATGAAGCACACTACTGTTACACATGACTAGCAAAGTGTATGTAGCAAAGGACTGCATTTTTCATTACATTTCATAACTTGTACTTTTATTTATTAATTCGTATGTATTCATGTCTTAACTTCATTTACAGAGAAACTACCAATATGGCACACTCACGTGTTGTACATTCTTGGTCAACCATATGATGTAAAGTGAGAGTTCATGGGGCTGAGGAAAACAACAGTGACAAAGATATAGGTACCAGGAACTGAGCTAGGATTATTGTTTTTATGGTCACGAGTAGGGTAGTCATTAGAGACGGTCAGTGCACTTGAAAGTAGGCTTCATCAGCATCCTAATCCAAAGACCTAAGGTCAATGACCGTTGAAAAAAGGTGTGGGAAATGTATAGTATCATGAATGGGTACAAGCGTGATATTTAAACCGCTTGGTGGTGCTAAAAACAACAGCATTGCCTTGCAGACCAAAGCATAGAAACAAACTATTTTGTTTAACTCAGCCTACCGTTAAGAACCTGTCATTAAGTTTTTAATTAAACGGATTTCGTAAAAACTAAATAATTGTCATGGGCTAATCTGACTGACAAAGCGTGAAAAAAAAAGGAATTCGTTCTTCAAAGTAACTTTCCATAAAACTATAGATTTTGCATAGGGAAACTGTAGCCAAAGTACTTTCAGTCGCAGCCAAAAGCTGACGTTTTCTGCTTTACTTTCTTAAAGTGCATATAACAAACGTTACAACAACAGCATCTAATTCTCCAGCAGGCAGCGTTCAGTCGAAACCCAATCCAGTTCCATTTAGGACGTTTGGAATGTTCTCCGGGTTTTGCGTTTGCTCCTCTCCCCCTGCTGAGGAGTTCGAGTTTTGAACCTCTTGTTTCAAAAAATGGGGGGAAGGACGAGAACAGTACGGGGACCTGCATGTAGCATCCCTTGAATAAACTGCCATCTCGGGAACATAGGCGATATTGGGTCGATCGCATGGAATGGGGCAGGATGAAATGGACATAGAACTATTTGGGGCTTTATACTTTTGAGTTGAAGTTTTAAAGAATGCCTTTTTATAAACGTATAGTGAATCCCCAGCGAGTTTGCAGGTTGAATGAAGAAGGATTTAATACGGGACGTATTTACCTTGCGGATGGGAAAATAGAGAATAGCAAAGTTTTTCAACCCCCGACATTTACATCCCTGGAAGACGTAAACTGTCAGACTTTTACGAACATACTCCATCAACTCTCCGATTTATCTCGACACGCTACCTGCATATTTTCGGAGATTCAGACGGAGGCGGCTTCGGTGGTGCACAGGGCAGCCAGACTTCAACTTCGACTGGACTCCCTAGAAAATGCTGCTCTCAAACTCGATCACAGGAAAATTAAATTACGTGAGTTGACTTTCTATTAATAAGTTTGCTTATTCTAAGGGATAACTGTAGGCAAGAACATTTTCAAAACGAGCAAATGGATGTGTGAGTAGTCTGAGGAGTTCCGTGGCCAAGTATAATAAACATGTGGCAAAGAGTAGGTAGAATGTGATGTCTTCATAACAAATGTTTCTGTAGCTTATAGAGGCCTATAGCCAACACAAAGCCCTACATATATATATACATACATATATATATATATATATATATATACACTCATGGCCAAATACAGTTTACTGAATCATTTAGTTTTTCCAATAAGATTCTGTGTCGCCATTTGATACAATGTTGTACATTTGTGGAGTTCTGAATTGTCCTCAACTTTCTTACGACGTTTTCTCAGTCAGTTTCTGCAGAAAATGAAGTAAGATATCGCTAATGGTGGAGATTAGGTGTAGAGTTTATATTTAACCTGAGGTACAATTGATCGACTAAAGGAGCGCGACCTGTCAAACGTGATGGATAAGTCTCACGTTGATTACATGTGAGAAAGTGGCGCCTGAGGGTAAATGCTTCAACCGATTGGGTGACTACACCGGGGGCCCAGTGCACTGAGAACAATACCAAATATTTAAATAAATAGTTGGCTCATATTTCTTTCTGTTTTTTATTCTTGACTTCCCGGCATTTCCTCAGTTTCTATTCTCTGATTTGCCTTTTCTTGCATACAAAATGTAGGCTACCAAATCATTTGGTACCAGCCACCTGTTTAGTTTTTAACTGTGATGTAGGACACAGCAACCTACATTTATGGGTCTCGAGGGAAATGTGTTGTCCTAATAACGACATTCATGCAGATTCTTTTCACATGTAGGCCATAAAGTAATTTGAATTGACCATTAATTAATCAGACATTTCTCAATGTAGTATTTTTTCATGTAGATAAACAGTTTTCTGTTTTATTTTTTTTCATAGTGGTGAGGTTTAAAGCCTGATATGTGCACAAAAGTGCGGAGGCAGGACTCAAGCGACCCTGAAAACGGCATGCCTGCTTCAGGGAAGCTGAGTTGAGGAAAAGATAAACATGACGAGGTTAGCGTTAGCCTAACTCAGCTGAGCATGGTTATGGGTGGGGCTGAAGTAGCACACCAGGGTCACCCCCTCACCTGACTGCATGACATCATCAACTACTTTATTTGTAGCTTTGGGTTCTTGTCTTCAAGGCTTCGTGTCAGTGAAGACCGAATGTCCAAAGTCTCAAATGTGATATTTAAGAATTCAAAAGTCCTACTTGTAAATGTATGTGTATATATGTATACTTATGTGTTCGGCCAGTTTGTCCAGGAAAAACATAACAACAGACAAAATAGCACAGGCTTCTTGAAAGCACTTAATGAATGCACACAGACATCTCTTTTTACCAGTATACTTGGGGTGTTGTTGTTTTGACTGATGTGTAAATAAATACTTATGCCTCTAGATAGGGGTGCCGCATTGTCATCTAATCCCTCACAAATCCATGCCCTGTAGACATGCAACCTGTGGCTAAGAGTATAATACCAGCAATGGTTTGCCGAAACCTGAGAAGAAATGTCCTGAATGCAGAAGAACAAAGTGTTTTGCCCTTGTGCTATCTATGTCGCTTCTGAGGGGAAAGGGACGAGTTCCTCGCCGAAATAGAAGTGGCACTTTCCTCTGCGTCACTTTCTCATCCTCCGAACAGCTCGCTGTATGCCGGGGAGAATTCCAGAGGCTTCCTTTTGAAGGTTCCCTTGCTCCACTTCCTCCATCTAATCTTGACACATAAGCAATAAGTCTAAGGAGAAGAGGAGGAATGATGGTATTTCAGAGTGGGTGAGAAATGACCAGGCTATGGTTTGCTGTATTGATCCACAGAGACTCAATATAATTGTCCTCTGGTGTGGTGTGACTTGAACTGAACTCATGTACATTTGTTGTATTTGATTGTAAATAGGGATTGTCTATGGAGGTTAGATTTGTCACTGAAATGAAAAAGTCAAGCTGAGTGTCATTATAGATGCAAAATTCGGTTGACTGAATTACAGTCACTTAATCCGGTGAAGTGTAGCCTGAACTCTGTTGCTTCGTATCATGGCAAGGAAACCAGTGACCTCTCCTTCATGTGAGGTGAGATAAGATCGAGCTAAATAAAACAAAAGCTCCTTTTTTATGCCATTTCGTGATGCTATTATCTAAGACTAGAGTCACTTCCCTGTCCTGTAGCAACCCCTACCCACATCCTCCAAGCTCCCCCCCCCCCTCACTTCACTCAGTGAGTGGATTAGGTTCTCATGAGGTCCTAATGACATATTCCATCCCTACGGATTACTACCCGGCTAATAATAGCTGGGAACCATTGAGTGAGTCCCCGCCTGTCACTTTTTTTGTCACTGGGAATAAGAGAGCGGAAAGATCCTGATGTTCCCAAAACTAGACACGTTTCTGTGTGAGGAGAAAGAGAGCGAGGCAGAGGGAGAGGAGGGAGACAGCAAGAGAGTGACACAGAGGGACAGGTGTTAATGTTCCACAGCCTTTGTTTTGTTTTGCGGCTCCAGTTCTGACAGTTTCCCCCCCTGCAGAGGTGAGATCAGCTTGACACACATTATTCCAAGGAATAGTTTCCGTATAACTTTAGGTGTACGTGGAGCTCAGGTATCGCCCGCTCTCCATTGTTCTGCATGTCACTAAAGCAGTGAAACACAACTGCAATGCTACACCCACTGCGTCACAGTGAAGGGGAAACAGAGTGAGGAGGGGACAAGCCCGAGGCCTTTCTCATCTGCCACTTAACATTTCACTCATGCTCCAGAAGGACGCTTTGCCTCGGCTTTTGCCTCACGGAGCCCTCTGCTCGGCACAGATGGTGGGAACCGTCCCCTATGTTTTCCCCAGTTGCCCATAACGCCTCCATAACCTGCCTGTCGGGGGTAACAGAGGTCAAATATGGGGCACTTTATATTTGTGGAAATGGGTTATTTTCTTTCTCTGTCTCCCTGTCCCTCACTCTCACTCACACACTTTTCTCTGTCACTCACTCTTTCTCTCTCTCTCTCTCTCTCTCTGTGTCACTCACTCTTTCTCTCTCTCTCTCACCTTTCATGCATGTTTTCTTTCTCCCTCTGTTTCTTCATCATTCGGCGAGCAGAGAAAACAAGGACCACTACCTCTGTCTACCCCCCCCACCCCCCCACCCCCCTCAGGTGGCCCCATTCTGTGCTGAGTCCAATGTAAGGTGAGCAGACTAAGCATGCTGGAAGGAGGAAGGAAAAACACACAGGATAAGTGGATTCATGTGTGCTCCTGACGCCTCATAGTCATCCTGCTTATACTGCGTGGCACCTACCACACACAGGGGCTCCTGTTGTATGTGCTGCGAGGAGGCAAGGCAATGTTTCAGAAACGTTTTTCCATATTAGTGTATACAAAATAAAATCTGATTTGGCATTAGCTGGCTCACAATGAGCTACACACATGAAGATAAAGCATAGACTATGCCAACTTACAAAACTTCTGGGTCTTGTTTTATATGATGTTGTAGACTACAAACTTTTTGTATGTTAGTGCAGTGTACTGTATTCTACAGAACTTTTTGTGTGTAAGTGCAGCACACTGTAGACTACAGAACTTTGTGTCCTTAATTGTTTGCACATTGCTCTAATGCACCTAATGAAGGATGAATGTTCATGGTAGACACTGTGACCCAAATGCATCATTTGATACTTTGACAGGAGTAATCAGGAGCACAATGCCTGGATCCAATACCAGAATGCCTTTGCACAAATGAATGAATGCCGGGAGTGTAAGAGATCCGTCCGCAATGCTGAAAGCTCCCATTGCGAGTCTGGCGGAGTCGGTTTTAGCCAGGAGAGCCTCCACAGGGCCATGCCAAGCTCCTTCTGCTCCACTGAAATCTCAGAAAGAGAGAGAGGGGGGCGCAGTACAGTCATTATCTCCTCCCTTACTCGGCAATCATTATTCCCGTCCCATGCTCACAGACCTGGGGCCCTCTCCGTTTGAACAGAGGATGCGGATTTTCGTGAGCAAAAGCGTTGATGCCTGTGCTGAAAGGAACCTAGGCTGCCTCTAGGAGAAAGCCTCCGCACTCCTCGCCTCGCCTCTCCCCCTTCCACCCCTGCCCACTCCCTGTAGAAAGCCTCACTAGCTATTTCAACCAGAACTGTAACTAGGACAAAATGTGTTTTGAGTAGTTCTGCCGGGGGTTAGGACCTGGAGGTTCAGGCCTGTGTTAGTGTGTGGTTAACACTGGCCTCATGGAGAGTTGACCTGAGTGTTAGGGAAAGCTCTCTTCCTGCATTTGTTTGCTTGTTTCCTCAGGAGCCGTATGGTTAGCCAAGGTCATGTTTTTTATCAGCTTGTGTGGTGTGGAAATAGAATTACAACATGAGTGTTGATGACTCCAATGAAAAGGGAAAGGCTGTGAAATTCTAATTTAAATTCAAAGCACCAAACTAAGCCAGGGTGAATGAAATCGGAGATAATTGAGATGTTCCTATTCTCCTGGACGACAAACAACAGGACTGTTCTCCGTCGTCTTTTTTTTTGTTGAACAGCAGTGTGAGTAAATGTTTGGTTTGCATTAGGTGTGCCCTGACAGAGTCTCGATTAGATGATTTTTCATTGGAGCATGTTCATTAGGTTATCTAAGGACTAAGCACTGTGTTGCTTATCAGTTCAGCTCTTTGCTTATCAGTTCAGCTCCTTGTTGACAGAATGACAGCTGGCAGGAACGTGGAGGCCTGTGTTTGTTTATGCTATAATATTCTCTCATACAGTGACTGACTCGCTGTCATTTTAGGAGAGCTCAGAGACTGTAATGAGAGGAGATGTGAGAGCATGTTGTCTGTGGAGGCACTGTATAGTAATTATTTGGGGGGAAATGGGCCAGTTGTGGGATTTTAACACACAAAATTTCAGCTGACTCGGGGAATGGATCCGTTGGGTCCTCGCCAGAGCAGAGCCACATCAAAACTGGTATATGGACAACAAATAACAAATCAGTGTTCTGTTCCAGAAAGCCATTATTTGGGTAATTGTGGCATCACTGTAAAATATGTCTCTTTTTTTTAACTTCATAAAATCTTTTCTTAAATAAGGTAATCTTTCACATGGTCTGAGAACCAGTGGGTTCTGGGCTGACAGGGGAAGATTGATGAAGTCAGGAAATCATTTGGAAATGGGGTCTGAAACTCTGTAGGCAGCCTGAGCCCCTCACCTAACGGTGGCATGCCGTGATCGTATAGTGGTTAGTACTCTGCGTTGTGGCCGCAGCAACCCCGGTTCGAATCCGGGTCACGGCAATGTTTTCTACATTGTCACCGGCCACTTGCACATTATTGAGAAGCATTTGGTCTGCCTGTTCTGCTCTATATCCTCTCTGTAATTAGTGGTTAGGCATCAAGTTTGCCTCACTTAGAAGGTAGAGTACAATCAGGAATATTTAAGCTTTTAAAGGTTGTCTTTTTATATCATTTTAGCGTGAATGAGAATGACAGAATCTGCATCTCACAGAAATGGTTCGACTGAATGTGACCACAGAGACACAAACTTTCGAAAGACACTATTTATTTTAGAAGGGGTTTGAGGCTGTTTAGAATAAAACAATCCATCCCTGCCCCTTTCTGGGAAGCCCATGCTGTGTCAGGAATTTTTTAATTCCCTTTTGGAATCTTTTCAGCCTCCACGCTTATTGTTTGTTTGCGCTTTCATAAGCCCTAGACATAGACCCTGCCTTATTTACTACTTCCAAATCTTCTTGTGGTTAGGAGACCAACAGCTGTCTCCAAACTCTGTCTCTCCCCCCCCCCCTCCTGAAACTCTGTTGGATCCACAGTGTCTCCTTGCATTTGCTGACCTATGCCCATAAAGCATGTTAAAGGAGGTGAAACTGGCCTAGGATCAAATGTTACCCAATTTACCACAGTGTCCAACACTCTAAGGTTACATCTGAGTCTAAAGCATGGCCCTCTAGCTCAACTGGTAGAGCAAGATCCTAACAACACATGGGTCATGGGTTTAATTCCCAGGGACGACTCATCTTGATGGAAATGTTTATCTGTACTTTAAATTGCTTTGGATAAAAGCGTCTTCTAAATGAATGTGTGTTCTTTAGTGTGTTCTTTAGTCCTAAAATGGGTTCAGTATTTACACACAGAGGTTTATTATTATATTTGTCTCAAGCCCGAATAGTTGGACCACACACACACCATCTGGCTGCATTCCAGCAGAGGCAAAAATGCAAGCTCAGCCTCTTACGCAAGGACTTGGAACAGTCCAGCAGATTTGGCTTTAATAATAATAACAACAGAAAACACCTGCTGACAAAACAGTTGTGCAAATTTCATCGGGCCATCTTGCCCTTGTTCTTGGTTTTGTGAGTAAAATAAAATATAGGCCCAGATGTAACCAAGTCGAATAGAATTAATTTGAAATCTTTTGTGTGTTGATAACTTACAATCATTACTAAGAAAGTAAATATTCAAACATTCCACTTCAAATTCATATGCAGCTACAAATCCTAAGCCTGTTTATATTAAGTACCATTCACAACTCTTCCTCCAATGACCATTTACACAAGAACTATACACTATAGACACAGAGAAGGCTATGGAAACTATGATGCTTATATATGGACACCTCCCAGTACAATAGGACATTGATGCTAAAAAGACACTAATAACAAAGTGAACGGGAACACTATGCACAGACAGAACTTCTAAAATGTATTTTTACTGTAACATACAGTAGATAAGGAAACTGCTATTCTGCAGCTTTGGCCTCAGCAGTTCCTACTGTTTAGTCCCAGCCCAGCCCAGCGCCAGTCCATTCCTACACACAGTCTTCTGTATGGGGAGGGGAGACAGAGAGAGAGGGGGGGGGTGGGGGGACATGTCAAAACCAGATGTGGCTCCTGCTCTTCAAAAGGCTTCCCCCGACACCACTTTTATTATGGCCAGATGCACTCATCCACCCCCCTCCCACTCTCTCTCTCTCCTCCTTAACTCTCCCTCTCCCGCCTTCTCTCTCTCCTTCCCTATTATTCCTTCCCTCTATCCCTCTCCCCTCACTCCCCTTCTCTATTCCCAACTCTCTACACGCTCCCTCTCTCTTCCTCTTCCCCTCCCTCTCCCCCTTATTTCTCTCCCTCTCTCTCTTCTCTTTCCCTGTGGTCACTTTCTCCCTTGGTCTGCATCTTGCAGTCCCATACCTCCTTCTCCCTCCCCTCTCTTTTTTTCACTCTCTCTCAGCTGTATTTATTTCTTTCTTCTCGCCATCCTCTCTCATTTATTATTCTGTGTACTCGCTCCATCTTTCCGGGACTCTTGGGCTGTCTGACCTCCTGTTCCTGCCTTTTATGAACTGGGAGTATTGCACAGGCGTGGAGAAATACTTAGGTTGGTCGACCCCTCTGAATAGGTTTCTTCTATCAGCCAGATCTTTATTAAAGGCCAGGCGGAGTCCTGGGAGCTGAGCCACGCAATATGTCCACCTGATGTCCGACCAGATGTCCACTATCACGTGTTTACACAAAGTTCCTATGAAGTAAATAAAAGAAAAACAAAACTGTCATTCATTAGTAACGTAACTCTCGAGTCCGTGAAAGAAATATAGAATGGTATTTAGAGTAATTCTGTGTGACACAGGTATGAACAGAGTGGACTACATAAAAAAGGATAATACCGTTGCATGAACATTTTATTCCTCTTCCCAAGTATGTGGCATAAAATGGATACTTTTGTGCCTGGAATGACAGTGGTTCCGCAGATGTGGTCAAGGTCGCTTTGTAGGTCAGAGCCAAGACAAAGGCCTCATTGTAACCTGCAAAGCAATCCCTCAGTAGTCTCCTATACTCATGCTCAGTTTCACAGTGGTGCTGAGCTGCCCGGTAGTGGGGTGATGGTTTCTTTTTTTGCTTTTTTTTATTGCTCCAGGGGTTTTGGCGAGAGTGTGTGTGGATATACTAGGCTAAAAAACAAAAGGGAGAACACACTCATTTTTGTGTTTAAGAACAGGCCTGGCTGCGCTCACATATTTCATTTCATTCCACACCCTCACTAAATCTGGGCTCGCTCCTTTGGCCTGAGATGAGGGTGTGCTGCTCTTCCTGTGGTTGCAAAATTGTGCAGTGTTTGTATGTAGTATGTGGGCAAGTGTGTGTGTGTGTGTGTGTGTCTGTGACTGTGGTTTGTACTGTATATGTTTTTGAGGATGAGGAGGTGTGTGGGCCACGTTTTGCTGTGTGTGTACTGTATACATCTGAGCCTCTGTGGGTGGGTGTGTGTGTGTGTGTGTGTTGTATATTTGCTGGGATGCGTGTGTGTGTGTGTGTGTGTTCTACAGTATGTCTGTCTCTGTGTAGTGTTTATGTGATGCATTAGTGAGCCTATGTGAGTGTGTGTATGTATGCTTTGCATGTGTGCGTGTAAATTTGACAGCAAATGTAAATTGTTTGGCCTTTCTTACAAACTATGCTGTGCTGATTAGCTGAGACTTGATGGTTTCGCATAATTCCCACAACTGAAAAACAACCCATATGATTTATGTATATTCTCTTTCCTTAACCTCTGCATTCAGGATTTGTAGCTCCATATAAATGACTTTTAGTTCTGCTGTTTATCTCCTTAGTTATTCAGTGGGATTCATCTGCAATGTGTGTTTTCATTGCCAAAATTCATGCTATATGGGCCAGTCCTCAGCACAGACGCCATATGAGGTCATTTCATTTGGAAACGCTGAGAGAGAGAGAGAGAGAGAAGGGGAAAGAAAAACAATAGACATCACCCTGTCTGGAAAAGAAATGAGGCAAAGACAGAAATACACTGAGCATTTCAGATGTTCCGTCTGGGACCGTCTGTGGACTTTCACGACAACCCTTTGTTTTAGTTCTACAACTCAGAGTACTGGAGAGGGAGTACGGACTGCCTCAGGGAAAGTGAGAAGCCTCGAGGCCCTCCACATAACTTTTCAATTCTCCCTAGTGGAAGAACACCACACCCAGTTTTTGTGTGAGTGTTTGCACCGTTTCGGATTAGCTCAGCTTTCACTAGCTTTTCTGAGCTGCACATCAGGGCCTGTTGAAAAGTTTTGAGTCTTTAAAAATGTCACTTGTTAAGAGCTGAAGAGTGAAGGTGGCTGTTACAGCGCTTGCGATGGACTTTTATAAGGGTGCAGCCAGGTGTGCGAGAGTAGTGTGTGACTTGGGATTACCTCATCTGGAACTAGCCCGAGTAAGAATAGGTCAAATTCAGACACACACATAGACACAAGCATATGTGTAGATGCTTATGCACATGCATGTACACACACACACACACACACACACACACACACACATACACACACACACATACACGCCAAAACCAAATCCAGACCACCCAATTTTTTTTTGCATTTCTTTCTCACACACACACACACACACACACACACTCTCCAAAACGCCTCAGCACTCCCCATTCTGGCTGGCACCGGCTCAAACATATTCTGGGCTCTAACTTCTAAACGTAGTCCTTCTTGCCTGCACCACGCCATGAGGCAGCCACTCCACCTCTACCTCCACCTCCACCTCCACCTCCACCTCCACCTCCACTTCCACCTCCAGCTCCACCTCCAGCTCCACCTCCACCTCCAGCTCCACCTCCAGCTCCTGCTCCAGCTCCAGCTCCACCTCCAGCTCCTGCTCCTGCTCCTGCTCCTGCTCCTGCTCCTGCTCCTGCTCCTGCTCCTGCTCCTCCTCCTCCTCCCGCTCCCGCTCCCGCTCCCGCTCCCGCTCCCGCTCCCGCTCCCGCTCCCGCTCCCGCTCCCGCTCCCGCTCCCGCTCCCGCTCCCGCTCCCGCTCCCGCTCCTGCTCCTGCTCCTGCTCCTGCTCCTGCTCCAGCTCCCGCTCCAGCTCCAGCTCCCGCTCCGCTCCACTCAGGGCTCATATCCTGCCTCATCAGCTCCGCTAACAATGAGTGGCCTTGTGCTGGAGCCTCCACACAGGAGCCCCCAGACAGGCACACACTCAAAGAGCCAGACACAGCACAGCGGCTGGCTGGGAGTTCAGCGTCTGTGTAATTGAGGCTCAGGTTTTTTTTTAAATAATTGCAGGTAGGTCAATGAGGGGTTTATTTTTGGGGGGTAGGGGGCGGGGAAGGCTGGTTGAGTGGGGATTTGGGGCATGTTCAGGAGCACACAGCTGGAACTGGGTAGTGCTGATATCCCCCCTTTTCATAGTACACACACATACACATACACACACACACACACACACACACACACACACACACACACACACATACACATATACATACACACACACACACTCTTTCTTCTGTATACAGTATGTTGATCTTGGCTGCTTTGGCCTCTTGTATCCTGCTCTTTGCATCTGGTAAAAATCCACAGGAAAAGGCCCAAAGTATAAGAAAAAAAGGCTGAATCAAATATATATTTGATGGATATCGGCAGTGACAGTCTCCATCGTGTGTTTGATTAACTAGGATGGTGCAACAACACTGATACAATTTACTGCCAGAAAAGAAGAAGACATAACAAAAACAAAAGCTTTAGTCTATTTCACCAGATGTGCATTTTGTAAATACTATTAATTTTGGGTAAGCTAGTCTTTTTCAGTGGCAAATGGAAGTGGAATTTTCCAATAGCAACACCCACACTCCAGAGCTGGAGGTTATCCTTGTGGTTGTCCTAGTGCTTCTTCACTGTGTGCTTCCTGTTGAGTAGTTTACTGGCAGTGTACAATGGATGGTCGCACAGATAGCCAGAGGACAGGAACAGGGTCTCTGGTGTGATGTATCTATGAGAGGGGAAACCTGTGTGTGCAGATGACAGCCCTTAACACACATTACTCCCACCTCACCTTGACAGCTACCTCCTCTGGGAGGTCACTGATGTCAGCCTTGCAGTGATATATCTCTCAGAGTCCCTTTTTACAGTTTGTGTGTGTCTCTCTGTGTGTGTGTGTGTGGGGGGGGGGCAGTGTGTGTGTGTGTGTGTGCAGTGTATGTGTAGTGATATGTGTGAGTATTTTTATAGTGTGTGTGTGTGTGTGTGTGTGTGTGTATATGTGTAGTGATATGTGTGAGTATTTTTATAGTGTGTTTTTTTCCAGTACACACCCATGGCTCAGATAGATCTTTCAGGAGGGAGGATATCGTCATTACGGCTTCACAGTTTATAAGCTGCTCTCTAGTGACTCATAAAAGGGGATGTGGGAGACTTGAAGGTCAAAGGTCAGATACTGAAGACCTTGCATGAAATGACAGCCTGTCATGTTTGACTTTTGTACGGTTAATCTTCATTCAGCTGATAATTAGTATGTAACTAGTATGTATCGCTTCATTGAGGATAATAAGTGCATAATGAGTTATTTATGAATGCTTTGCAGCTGTCTCTAAGTGCTTCTTTAATAGTTCGAGGTCACATTCGAGGCAGAGATGGATGCCCAGTCAGCGTGGTGTAAACAGGGGCACACTACCAGTTCCTCACCGCTCTGATGGCCCTGAATGTGATTCTGTAAAGTCTGCAGTGTTGCATGTTTTTGTCTAGTTTGCTGTATGAAACCTTCCAGATATACAGCACACCACCGTGCCAACTAGGGAAATGGGTAGAGGATGTATCTGATTGTTTTTGCATGTGCTCTGGATGCGTGGGAATCCCTTCGCTCACCTTCCTGCTCGTCCTTCGGAGTGGGCCAATTAGGCGAGGCCGGCGGGGATTGGCCAAGAAGTAGAGCAGCTCTGAACGTGGAAGAAGTGGGTTGAGAGTGACGGATGGCTTGGGGAAGAGTGCTAGCCAGCACATTCCCAGCGTCTGCCCAGCCCTGCCGTCTCCAAAGCTGCCTCCACAATCTCACCCACACCCTCCTCAGGAGACGATTGTTAATACCCATTACTGTAAAACACATACAAACACACAGTTACATTTGCATTTACATTTATTTGTTAAGCATACACTTTTTATCCAAAGAGACTTACAATTGATGTACAACAGATACACAAATATACAGTTGAAATGCAGTAATAGCATGAATGCATTGCTTGTGTGTGGCCTGAGACCTTTTTGTCTGAGGACACACTCTCTTGTAGATTCTCTGTTGTAGGTTTTGGAGCAGGTTTTTCATATCTGTGTTACGACCTCTGATTTATTGTAAATGATGGCTATGTTGTCTGACCGAAACCAAGAATGCGTTGGGGAGTGCTGAGTAAATGTGGCAAAAGGCCTGGAAAGAATGCAAGAACAGTGAGCACATCTTCATTCTATTAGAAGGGTGCGGCAGTGTATCCTCGATATTCTCTGCAGAGAAGCTGTATTAGTTAAGAGTAATGTTCGTGTGTGTGTGTGTGTGTGTGTGTGTGTGTGTGTGTGTGTGTGTGTGTGTGTGTGTGTGTGTGTGTGTGTGTGTGTGTGTGTGTGTGTGTGTGTGTGTGTGTGTGTGTTAAAACAAAAGAGGCCTTGTCTGCACTAATTGCGATAATTTCAGCTTTTCCTTTGTAAACAAAGAGCACTGAAGTCATCTGCTAAGCTAACTGACTGGTTATAGTTGCCCTTGGTTACTCACAGTGATGTCTGCCATTACTTACTTATTTCATGCTCAGTAGCAGAGCCAGTTACAAGCTGAAGAGTGTCCTGACACACTAGAATGGACGAAAACACATTTGCAAAATATACAAAAATGGAGTGCCTGCATTGTGTGCATTTCGGTCAACTTTGTGTTGAGGTAATTTTGAGACGTTTTGTAGGGGTGACCGATGTGTTTTCTTCAGGGCTTATACAATAATGAGTAGCTGTGACAAAAGGAGGATGATAACCGATATTTCAGGCCGATATTTGAATGCTTTTTCTTTTCAGTGTGGAAAAACACTGACAGCATGAATTATTTGAATGCACTGCACTTGCTGATCTCTTCTTTGAATCCATCTAAAGCAGGTTTAAGAAAAAGGCAGGAAAAAAACACAATTATTTTGAGAAAGTTGCATTTTAAGTCTACAATTCTTCCTACAATATATATATTTATATCTGCTTCAATACTGACCACATTTGGCATTACGATTACCTGTAAGGGTCATACAGCCCTTAATACAAGTCCTTATTTCTTTCATATTCCAAGCTTTTTTTTTTTGCTTAAGCACAGACATATAGTATACGTATACTGATTCTAAAAGGTCCAGATAGCCTAGTGGAATTTGAGCACAACCACCCTTTCATTGGATACTTACCGTCCGTTCTTGTTTCCAGCAGCAGATCTGATAAAATGTTTCATTTTCTAGGTCAGATAACATTGTCTATCTTGGCCAATGAGGACATTTTGTGGAAAGAATGCTAGCCATATCAGTAGTATTTTTTTTTGCTAACAGAGGAGAGGCATCAGGATATTTTAATTTTTATTGGGAATTGAGATATACCGATGACAGATAATCAATCATGTCAATCATAACGATCAGATAATCGGTGGACCCCCAATGTTTTGATGGTTCCTTGGTCTGTTGCAGAGGCGCTGGGCTGTGTCAAGCCTTGGTTAATTAGATCTGTTATGAGTAAGAAGTTATAACATCACCCCACCCGTCTCTGGCCGAGGACACCGGTGATATATTTTGATATGTGGAATATGTCTCGTTCCATTCCCCTTTGCTTTTGTTTCCTTATGCTGAAATCCCCTCTGCTCCCCTCTCTCTGTGTGTTTTTCTACCCATAAGAATGTGTCTCACTGGCGTGTCCCACATACAGAAAAAAAGGTGATGAAAAGTCTGGCAAGAAAATGTACACACTTTATCACCACTCCCCTTAACCCGCCCCACATTCTTCCACACACTGCCTGGGGTATGTCCGCGTGTGCCGTGTGTCTGTCTGTTCATGCCCGTTGCCAATCTCTTTCGCTCTCAGGACGGTTATATGTATGCAATGTGTGGCCTTTACTGTGCCCTAACCCTAACACACGCTCAGCTAACCGATCACAGCGTATACTTTAAACCTGTTGCATTTGCTCACCACTAGGAGGCGATCAATTAGGCACATAAGAAGAACCACTCCAGCTATTTGCTACAGAACATCTGGTCCTGTTGCAGCTGCACGTCTATGGCCTGTGGTATTTACTCGAGGAGCAGAACAGCTGCCATGCTGTCCTCCCCGTTCTGCTTACTGGCCCTTTCTGTACCTTTTAAAACTCTGTACAAAGATGTTTATAGCAGATGGAAATAGAGCTTGCTTGTTTCCTGCGGTGTGGTTAAGCAGTAGTCACAGCACATCACTTGGAAGCCATTAGCCTCTCTGTCTCTGGTTTCTGTGTCCTCTCAGGTTTTGTATAATAAGACATTTCCGCACGCGTATAAAAATGAGATTAACTTATTTGTGGTATTATGTAGCTCTTTGAGTGAAGATCCAGAAACTTAACACTGTGTCTGAACATTGAATACAAAAGTTCCTACGTCAACTGTTAACAGTATAACTTTTCGCTTTCTTCACACCAGAAGAAAGGCAGCTCACAAGTGGACTCTTATCATCCCTTGGCCAGTTCAAGGCTGGGACTGAAGCTGTTTGGCTTCTAGGCTTTTGCTGACTTTGGCTGTGACCAGACAGGAACGCTGGCCTCTCTCTTTCTCTCTCAAGCTCGTTCTGTAGACCTTGAGACAGGCTGTGTGTGTGTGTGTGTGTGTGTGTGTGTGTGTGTGTGTGTGTGTGTGTGTGTGTGTGTGTGTGTGTGTGTGTGTGTGTGTGTGTGTGTGTGTGTGTGTGTGTGTGTGTGTGTGTGTGTGTCATCTGTTTTGCCCTGATCTATAAGCTAGCTATGCCTTCTGAAATAACACAGATACCGGAGGTGGCACGTGTCGTATCACAGCACACACTGGGGGATGTGGAACAGTGACGGCAGTCAGGATATCCTCACCCCGAAGTCTGGGGGGTAGGGGGAAATGTTTCCTTGCCAAAAAGATGTTATTTCTGTAGTTCTTTGGATCATAAAAGAAGGGAAAGACATGTAACAGTATACCAAAGAATCTGGAGTCCAATATTTTGATTCTCTACTCCTCTCATGCCAGCACACATGCTGAGTTTGGCCTTACGTGAGGATCTTCACTCTTTCTAGCAGGATAAAGTGAACAGCTCAATAAATATTTGAAATCACTTTTCCTCTCTCGAAACTTAATGTTGCCTTCGTTTCTAGGTGAACAGATGGACTGCTTGGTTAAGATTTAATTAAATGAGTGCACCAGCACACCACTCATGCATTTTGACTATCGTCAGGCTTTTCTGATACGTCCCACATGGAGAGCTACGGTCTCTGTCCTCTTAGGGATCAGATGGTAGGAGAGGTCAATGACCCCATGGACCAGAGGTCACCGTGCTTCTGTGATTCAAGCCCCTACCTCTGACTCAAGCCTCTGCTTCTCTGCCGCATCACACCACTTCCTGTCCAGAGAGCTCTCAGAGCCACTCACTTCCTGTCCTGAACATTCACCTCTTGAGGTGACAGTTTCCAGTGTTTGTGTGTGTGTGTTAGACGGATGCTCCCTGCCTCTCTCTCCAGGGTTGTGGAACAATGCTGCCTGTCTGCTGATAAAGCATATTCTCGTGGCTGTGCTTTGAAGACATCATTGTGCAAAATGCCACAACAGCTCATTAAATGCTAATGGCTGTCAAACTGATTGGACATGCGGCGTGCTCAGTAGGTTCATTCATCGGGCAGACACACCTCTGTCTAAATTAATTCACAGAAGTATTTCATCACGTCATACCCTTTGTTTAGCTGCCTGACTTGGGACGGCAAATCTGTGGCTTGTGACTTGGTCTGAATCTGTCCAGCCCAAGGTTTCTTAACTCATGGAGAAGTGCGACCTCAAATGTGATTATGATGTCAACCCAAGGTTCCATTTGATGATGTCATAATGAACTCAGAGGACATTTGGCTGTCAATGTAAATTCTAGATCTGCATGGAATAATTCTATAATGACCTGGGATTTTTTAAGCTTTGGCGACCATAAACTTCCCAGGCTGGATGACCTCATGCACATTCAGCTCATTCACATTCATGTGCAAGCACACGCTTTGATCCAGAGTTGTTCACAAACAAGGTTGTGTGGACCAGTGACAATGAAGCATTTGGAAAGGCTTTTTAACTCAGTGCTTCAAGTTGGAAGAGTGCCTTGAAACCTGTTTTTTCTCAGTTAAGTCCCTTGGGTCCGTCTTTGACAAGCATCTCTCTTTTATGAGTGCTCAGTTTTATTCTTTGGGCTCTCAGTTAAAGGATTTGACATAACTGTTAAGAGGGAGGCCAATATCTTTCTATCCAATCTTACCCTCACACAAATAACAACGTTCCTTGGAACGTTTTGAGGTTCTTCTTGAGGCCAATCAGTGAGGCCTCCTTTATAGAGCACTTTGTTGCTTAAAGAGGCCTTAGAGAGCTTCATACACACGACCTTGTAAATGCAAATCTGCTGCTCCTCATGGACTCTGGAGGTCAGGTCAGGCTG